>NW_010530681.1:0-34179 GCF_000687285.1 Phaethon lepturus | reverse complement strand
GGGCTAGGAAGCCGCCGGGTCTGTGAACTTTTTAGAAACTTTGACCATTGCCCGCCCCGGCCCATCTCTGTGGGAGAACCGCAGCCGTGCCGCTGCCCGGGGGCACCCGGTCCGAAACTCGGCCGGGACTGTCCTCCGGTGCTGGAACAGGTACCTCCTGAAATACCGTTCCTTACATTGCATGGAGGTACCGGCCTGCCTGTGGAGAGGCGCTGGGAGCGCTGCCCTTGCGGAGGGAAAACTCTCCAGCCCGTTTTCTTGCCTCCGCGGCAAGAGCCTCTTGCGGCTCTGCTCGTCTTCCGCAAGCCCCGAATTATTTTTTAGTTCTGCTCTTGAATAAATGGCGCTTACGTCAAGACGATTGTAGTAGTGTGAGGCCTTGGGCAGGATTTTGATCCTTTCACTTTGTACTGAGATGGAGATTTGTTGTTGTTGTTGTTTTTTAAACTAAGTAATGATTTGAGTATCCAGTTTTGAGAGGTGGTTTCAATGGACTTCTACGGAGTGTTCAGCTTTCCAGCGTCAGTTTTAAGACATTTTGAGCTAGTTACCTGAAACTTGGATTTGCAGAAACGTTTATCAGTGAAAAGATATATCGCTGGTCTGACTAAAATCAGGATTAATGTGTTTGTAATTAATTCTGCTACAGTCCGTCCCCCCCCTGCCCCTTCCTCCCCCAGTTTTACATCCAGGCAGCTGAATTGCATATCAAAAGTCTTTTCTCATTTTCATGTAGTAAATTATTAGACTTTCAAACAGTTTTTGCTCCTTTTCTTCTCCCTGAATAGTTGAAATTAAATTTTGGGGAGAGGGAGAAGAGCATCTCCGGGTACTTGGTTAGACACAAGTAATAAAAGACAGCTTAGCGACAGGAAAGCCAGGAGCGTAAATAGCCGTTTTTTTCTATCAAAGGTTAATTAGTTATCATCTTTATATCTGCGCATGTAAGTATAGGATCGGTAGAATTTTAAGGTGAAGGTGGCACAGCAGCTTTGGAAGGTACTGTTACATGTCACCCCGACTTAAGAAGAATATCTCTTTAAAATGTGTTGACATTTTATTGACCTTTGAAAGTTCATTCTGTTAATCATACTCAAAGCGCTAAAGCTATGGTTGACTGATCTGGTGTTCGTACATTCAGCCGTGCTCAGCATATAAATTCTGCAGCATAATTGCTACTTATTGAGCAAGAGTTTCTTTTCTTCTCTGAAAATGAGAAAGTTTTCCTTCGCCTCCGGCTGGGTGCTACAAGTGGAGTTGTGAATCCAAATGCTTTCCTGCCATCAGTTGTTGTGGCGGGTGTGGCCTCCAGCCAGGCAAGAAATTCCTTTGCCGAAACTGTTTTTTCTCCTTCCTGAGGCCGCAAATAGGGCAAGGTAACCTTGAAGGTTACTTTTGTGTCTACTGCAAGTCCAAACACAATGGCTCACTTTTTTTTACTTGTTTCTTTTAAGCTCATCTAAACTCCAGCTGTTTGGATGGAGAAGGCTGGGTTTAACTAGGTTGATTGCAGAAGGTAACAACCCTCTCCCAAAAAACCCTCGGCTCTTAAAGTCAAACCTAATGCACCCATGTTAAAATGCGTGCTGCCTGCTTTATGGCTGTTGTCCCTAGCTTTGTTGTAAGCAAAACTCATAGATACCGAGAATGGAAGTGTTACATATGAGGTTGCTATTGAAAGATCTGGGTAAAGATTAATTTCTATTATGTTCACTTACTGACGGATAGGTTTCCCGGTAAGGTTAATGTCACCAGCAATATTTTTCATATGTTGAGACCTCTTGTGTCTATGTTGAATTTATAAGTCTATCTGTTTCCTCATGTGAAGTGAGGGAAGTACTAAATGTTAAATGCAGTGTCTGTGATTCCTAATAGATCATTAGCTCTTTGCTGTTACCATTGAAAACTAATCAACAGTTCTTACACTTAATTATAAATCTGCTTATAAAGTTAGAGCCCTGACAGCACTGCTGTACTTTTCTAAACTATTTTCTCAATGCTGCTTTTGTAGCTGGAGTCCCCTTCCCTAACTGTGAAGTCAGATGGGATGTTCAAGCTGTGTTTGTGTCCAAGTAACTGCCCTGCCTCTAGATACGGTTAGGAGCTGTTAAGCCCCAGGGGGGTCATCTGAGGGAGCGTTTTCATCAGGGCTGCGTCCACCGACATGCAAGTGCTTTGAATACTAAAAGGAGATCCTGTAGTTGTTTTGTTTATTTTAGTACAATAGATACAAGTGCTGCACGTGATTTGTTTCACTGAATCTCTAGAAAGCCGAGTGAAGATAAATACGCCAACAGCATACTTTCTGTACAGTTGACAGAAGGAGGAGGCAAAAAATCCAAGGTAGCTTAAGGGCTGGCACGTGCAGATGCCTGGTGTGCAGCTGCTTTGATGCCCAGTAGCCTGGAGTTGGCACCTGCTCTGTCTGTATAACCTGCAGGTGAAAGGCCACCTTGGAGGACTATGAGCAGAGTGCTTCAGCTGACCAGCAGGACATGTAGAGAGAGATCTGCTGGGCGGGTCAGCTTTTCTAGAGGCTTAGGTTTTGGGTCTAGCTGGGTGAAGGTGTCAATCCATTTTTATTACCTGCAGCTGCAAACACTGTCCTGGAATGAGATGTCTGAGCAGAGTCCCCTTTTCCAAAGGCTCTTCTTTAGGTCATCTTGCTGATTTGGAGGAGTGATTTGAATGTGTTGTGCTCCTGGGCTGAGCCCCTCCTGTTGAAATAGCTGGACAAAGCATGTATGGCATCACCACAAGGGCATAGGCATTCAACTGGGGTAAGAAAAGCCAGGTTTTCGTTTGTGGCCAGAGACACAGCTGGGGGGGATTTAACCCTGAACACTTCTTGTCCTAATGTTTGTATTGTACAGAAGGGTTTCTGGTGCAGCCGGTCCATTCCCAAACTCCTGATTTTATAGTTGGGATAAAGGACAGATCTGGAAGTTACACTTCGAAAAGCACATTCCTGTGTTGTCGCTTGGTTGAACAACTGGTTCAAGCAATGTTATGAAGGCTTCAGTGTTGGTACAGGTACCCACTGGCAGAAAGTTGTGTGCTTGAAGGGTATAGTCACAGCTGAGCATGGATGTTTTAAAGTTTTATTCATATCTAAAACTATCAGGCATCTAAAGTCTTGAGGGTTAAGAGGGAGAGTCGTATGAAGGTGATAGTGGATGTTCTTTGTATCTGCATTCCTAGATTACTCTGAGGAAGATAATGTGAAGTCATTCACTGAAGATTATGGTGTTACATGAAAGGAATGTAACATCAGGCCATAAATTAGCAGAAAGAGGAAAAGCTCATTCTCAACTCTGGTTTGTTAATCCAACCGTTTGCATATATAACCCTTTGCACCAAGAACTTGTATGGCATAAATGTACCTTTTATAATAACAGAACTTACCACAGCAAGTACCTTTTGCAAAGAAAAGTTACCCCTTCTTTTTTAAATTCAGATGTGTAGAGAATAACATGCAACTTCTTTTCTAAGATTATTTTTACCTGTAACACTTCATGTTGAATAAAATGGGATGATAGTGTGGTCTTGATCAGCATTAGTCCAACAGATGCCTTTCATCCATAACCTTTTGAAATTTAAAAGCAGCACAAGTTGGAGTGCAAATGTCAGTGGGTTTAGTTGCATTTTAACATACTCGCCTGTCAAGGTGAGCCCGAGCCATCCTAATGTGACATGCTTGACATAATCCGAAGGGGATTAGTTATTAATACATTTGAAAAATAAAGTCTGGTCAATGACATGTGTTCAAAATCAAAGCTTTTGTGGCAAGTTGATCATAAACTTTCTATAAGAAACTTTCTTAGAAACCTAGAGGTCTTGTTGGAGCTGTCAAGATATGTTCTGATAGCTCTAATTGTTAGCTGACTACAAAGGTTGTATTTATCCACTGGGGATTTTCTTTGCTAATAAACATCAGAAAAGTTTTTTGGGTAGGAAACCATTTCATAGGTGTCCTCCTGTCCCCTTTTCTGTTCCTTTTCTGTAACTTCTGGGCAATTATTTCTGCTGATCAGGAGAAAAATGCAGTTACACCACTTGTTTGCATCTGCAGAAGGCTGTGTGGGAGTAGCACTTAGAGTAGCTCTTTGAGACTTACACTGAAAGTTTTGGGGTGAAGGTGGGGAAGTAGGATAATCTGAAGTTCCCAATGCCTGAAGCTAGCAGTAGGGTTTCTTCTGTCTTTGTGCCCTCGTCCCACTTGCCTCCCTATCCCTGGTCTCTCAAATGTGGCTCTGTGGTCAGTCTAATGCTTTCTCCTCTCTTTGTAGGACTGAATTGTTTCTCTTTTTAACTTGGTGGATGTTTTTTCCGTATGCGTATTAGTCTCTTGTAGCTTCTGCTTCTGGAAAGCTGGGAGGAAAGACCTCTTCACGCTGATGAGAATACAGGTTAAGAGAAATTTGAAAGTTTAACGTTAACATTATTCAGGTTCGTGGCCCTGTCAGTATGATGTCAGCATTTTATCCAATAGGTCAGAATATTTAGTTACAAACTGTGGAAACAAACAAGTGTTTAACTACCTTGAGGCTGATGTTCAGCCTTAGTCTGTTCCCTTGTGCCATAAGCCTGGTTATACCCAGGGAAAGGGAAGGCTGTTGGAAATAAATGAAGAACAGGGATTAAGTAGGTGTGTTGCCCCGGTCTGTACAAAGGTTAATGCATTTGCTGCACATGAACTCTAGCTTTGTTCTTTAAATGTTGCTGTTATGTTTTACTTGCATAGTGCTATGAATAAACAAGTGTTTTCTAAATTACTTTAGCACATGGTGGTGTTAACAAAGTTGTTTTCTGCACACATTTAATGGATGTGTTGCTTAACACAGTACCCAGAAGTTCTCTTGCATCTAGGACTAATTTCTGGTAATGTCCAAGTACCTTCAGGACAAGAGTAGTCAATGCATTGCACAGCCTCATAGGTAGAAAAGTGTAAGCTGAAGCCTTGCAGACTCTTCTACAGCGTCGGGCTTGTGCAGGTCGTTATGGAGCATGCTAAGTAAAAAAAGTCTTGTGGTCAGAGTTTGTATTTTTTTAATGTACTGGAAGTGAAGGGCAAACATTATGATTGTGCTAATTATTCTGAGAGTCTTTATGCCCCTTTATTCCGAGTTGTGTGTTTGAGCTCTGTACAAGGGAAGGAGTGATGGGAAGAGAAAAATGCCCTTCCCTGTATTTGCAAGGGAGTTGGGATGGGTGCTGCGTCCTGGCTATGGGCAAGCAGAACTGATTCCTCCATTAATTATCTGATCCTGAAATCAGAAATACGAGGATAAACTTGTAGCATATAAGGTGTGGATCACTGGACCGACTCAAGGATTAGGGTTCAAGTCCCTGCATTTCTTCAAGAGTACAGCAGGGTATAAAACACATTCCCTAGAGATGTGACTTCAGAGCAAATTACATGACCTGAATAAAGGACATAAGAAATGTGACTTAGGAGATAGTTTGCAAAATATAGGATGAAAGTGTCCTGGAAACTCTTGGAGGATGTTGGGGCAGAGTTTTGTGTTTGAAGCTGGTTCTGGTCAGCCCAAACATACGTTCGCTCCGGTGTGCAGGGATCTTGGATATGGACCACTCGCTGCCTGGGGTGTGTCCCCTGTGCCAGAGGTTTGTTCTCACTGCAGTTGTATTTCGCCTTCCCTTTGAATATGGACAATGAGGCTGAATAAGTTGTGTGCTATAGGTAGTTTGTTCACCTTGTTAAATCTATGCTTCTCAATCTTTGTTTCTTTGGTTTTCTTCTAATAATCTGGTTCTGTCTTGTGTGTCTGTCCATCCGTCCATCTACAAGGGGTTCTTTATGTCGCTTTTCCTTTGGAACGATTGCATGAATAAATTCCTTCTCCATCTTAAAGGCTTAACTAGGAAGACTCTGGGGATTTTGCTTTTCTGAAGTGATGCTCAATCTCAGATTTATTGTATAGTTGGTTTTGGTTGTGTAATCTGTATGTCTTTTAACAAATAAGAGAAGACATTATTCCTGTCTGGTGGGAAATTTAACTACTTCAGTATAGGTTCTGAATACTTATGCTACCTTGGCAGTCAACCATATCTTCTCTGAGAGACAGCTGCATTCAGGAGTAATGTGTCACTTTAAACACATTCAAAGTTTTAAATGACTATACCAAAAAAGGACATGGTTTTAATAATGGTTGTTAAAAGCTATCTGACTTCTTGCAGACAGTCCTAATAATGAGAACTATGTGATCTGAACTTCTGGAATTACAATAACTTCTGTTCACGTGTGTGATACAGATTCCTGGAAATCTGAGGAGCAGTCTTTGGCGGCTGAAGAATGCAGTTCTCCCCAGAGGTGTGGGTAACTCGGATAAAGGGAACTGAAGTAGGATCAGCTGGTATCCGAGAAGTAAGTTCTTGTTTTTTCTCCAGATATATTTTTACTGAGGTGCACCGTAGTATTCATTCACCTAGATGGTTTAAAAGCTGATTAAAATCCCTAATAATTAGATGTTGGGGAGAGACTCCTGAGAAGAGGCTCCAGAAAAGGCACTACATGTTGTTCATACTTTTACCAATGGTTTTGACATCTTGTTCCCAAACATTTGGATGTTTTGTATCTCATTTGGTGCATAATTTCAACTGCTTGTCTGCAACTGCCTGCTCAGCATGGGGCAAGCCTGCTTCTTCAGGCATTTTAGAGTGTGTTCAAATGCAATTGGGAGAATTGGAATCATTGGCAACAGTTGAGATACTCATGCTGTATCATAACAGCTGTAAACTTGAGTTCATATAACTAACATGTGCTTAATCTTCCTCGGCTGTCAGTGACCGGAAGAGGAGGAATATTATTTTTTCCCACATTTAATGATGATCTTAAGGTTTTTGACAAGCAAATTTGAAAACGTATACTAGAAAGCAAGTTAGGAAACAATTGCCGCAGATTAAGTTTTTTAAAAGTTCTATGCGGCTTTGAATTTCCATTTTTATCTGTTGGTATTCCAGTATGATTAAAAGCTAATTTACCTGTCTGAGTTTATATATCACCTCATCTGTATGGAAGGCGATGGAAAATGTAGAGGCCCTGTTTTTGAATTCTAGCAGCACTTGGAAAATTTTGGTTTAGTTGCTTTTTTTTGTTTGTTTCTGTTTTTGTGGGTTTTTTTCTTTATCACCAATAATCCATTCATCTGGCTTGGAAATTTTAGAAGAGTGAGAGGAAAAACAGTTGAATTTTTTTTTTGACTGAATGGTGCTTAAGCACCACCAGTTTGCCCTTTTCTCCTCCTGTGACATGAACTGTAAATTCATGAAGACATTGAAAAGTTGGAATGTTGTTCCTTTTTTCTTACTTGTATTTGTGCAAAACCTTATAAAGATCAGCATGTATCAAGCCCTGTTGATTGATATTTGAGTCCTGGACACTTTCTGCCTAAACACCTCTATAAGAATACTGTACAAATTAAAAACCAGAGCAGTAAAGATAACTGATTGCATTCTCTTGCTTAACAGTCCATACTGTGTGATAAAATGCCTCACAGTTTTAGACTGACCTTGTCTTGACTTTCAAACAGATATAATCTGTTTGATGTCTTTTAAAAGCAGAAAGGAAGCCATACATGGAGTGGAATTGCACATTGTTGCTGACATAATGTCCTTCATCTAATTAATTCATAGTAGTAAGATTTCATAGTCTCCCTACCTTTTCACCCATTTAAGTTGTAGATATTAGACCAGTAGATTTACAAATGAAAGGCTAATCTCTGTTTCATAACTGGGTGTAATTAAGCTGAAATCTTTTTGTTCTGCAATCAGTGATTTGCATCTAAGGATTTTTTGTTGCCTTTTTTACAGTCCATATATGTTGTCTTGCAAGGTGACTTTGTTTTTTTCTTATCTGACTTACGATAAACAAAATGGAACTCTCCAGAAGAGAAGCTCTTTTCTTCTTTTTTTGAAAGTATTGTTATAGGAAATACATTTTTTTTTTTTAAACCATCCTGTCCTTTGGTGGACCTCATGCAGGGTTGTCAGTACCTCCTCATATTGGTGACTTTGTGAAGTTTGGCACCTTACTGAGAGTTTCAGAGCTTGTCATGGTAGCTCTGCTAAGGAGAGGGCGAGTGGATCCCGTGGCTCTGGCATGGTATATAGATGCCAAGTGCTAGGAATTCCTGGAATGTCAAGTTGTGCGGCACTGATAAAGTTTGCTTTGTTTCCTTAGTGACTTGACCCATTGAGAAAACGTGGTTCCCTAGGAAGCTTTAATAGCTCTAAGTTGGTATTGAATAAAGGGAAAGGTCCCAACATAATTCTGCTTGTTTTCACCTGCTGCCTGAAAGATTAATTTTCTTAACCTTAGTATAGAAAATATAACCCTGGGTTTTGAAAGTGATTTATAGAGATCCTTCACACTTATCAGTTTTAGTAAATACGCCACAGGCTTCTGCGTTCCAGCTACAGTCTTTTCATAACGTATTCGGTTTACAGTGTGGTAATTTCATTTGGGGGCAAGAAAGTTTCAAGGAAAAAACACCTTCTAATTAGAGTGATATAATCACTCTGCTTGCCTGCTGCGGTTTCATATGACTTCAGAAAAATAGTTGAGTGATTAATCTTTAATTTTCCCCATCATTAACTTAATAAGGAAACGGGAGATAGAATGAAAAACAAACAGCAGAACTGTACAACTGGGACATGATTATGCCAAATCTTTTTGGCTTTTTCGTTTGGTGAGAAATGCCATTTTGCCAACTACATGAAGTGCAGCAGCAACTGGTTAGCTCAGATAATTTGTAGAAATCTTCTAACAGGTTTGAACTTTATTGAAGCCTTTGCAGAGCTTGCTATACAACTTCCTCCTTCTTCCCCGCAGTCCCCTGTGGGTTGGGTGGGTTTTTTTCCACGGCTTCATTTGGAAGCAAATGTTGCATAAACTAACTTCTAATATCACATAATTCTCTCACATCCACTTTTCTGTGGGGAAGGAAGCCATCCCAGAGACTGTAGTGAAATACCCTTAGAAACAGTTTGGTTCTATTTTCATGCCGGTTGCTATCTTTAGTCACTGTAGTGACTAAAGATTTTTTAGTCTTTTGTAAGACTAAAAATTTTTTTAATGAACGTGACAGGATTGCTCTAGTCTCTTGGAGAACAAAACAAATGCAACCGTGGAAGCAAGTTGCTCTTTTCATACATCTTTATTTTAATTCTTACCGGATGTAAAGTAGGTAACATAATTCTAGAAGTGTAAAGCTTGGACATAAAATATGCCTGGCTGTTTGCAAATGTTCCTCTGGAAGTTGTACTTTATTTCATTTGTAAATACTTACAAAAACAGTCCTGTGTACATCTGTGGGTAGCAACACAGCAACAGAAGTTGTAGTGATCTTAACTAACCTGCTCGGAGGCCTCTGCATGTTAATAATATAAACTAAACAGCTGAGGAATGTGTATTGCTGTTGACAGTGAGCGACTGTAAACATCCTCGACTGGAAGCTGTGAAGCAGCAGATGGGGCTTTCAGTCGGATGTTTGCAGCTGCCAACTGCCACAGACGTCAAGAAATGTTTGACACCTAAAGCATAGTTGTCTGTTTAAAATTTCTATTCTATTTGGTTTATCACAGACATATGAATTTAGGCCAAACTTTTCTATGTACTGCTTAATCTTTCTTGTGATGTCTGTGTCTGAATATCTAGAAGTCATCCAATCCCTGGTAGGAAAAAGAGCAAAAATGGAATTAATTAGGTTATATTTTTAATTCAATTCTAAGTTCTCAGAGGTGAGTTTCTGTGCAGCTTGCTTGGCTGTACAGGATGCTTGGCTTCATTTCTAGACTGCTACAAAGTTTTTACAAGATTATTTTGCACACTGAGCATCTCTGCAACAGTTCCTTTAGAATTTGAAATCCTAAGCCTTGTAGGAAGCAATCACACAGGAGTTCTAGAAACTAGAAATGCACCAATTAGAGCAACTGGGGGGGGGGGGGGAAAGTATTAACAAAAAAACCCCAAGTTCCTGGAAGAGGCCCAGCCCTGCGAAATCATAGGGAGGTCAGGGAGATTTCATGCAACTGGGTTCACCTCTGACGTATCACAGCATCTCAGCTGTTTGAGGTTCAGTGATCCTCCCCCTTCTCCCTTTCCTTTCATTCTCCTTCCCTCCTCCCTTTCAAAAGAAAAAAAAAGGAGGAAGTGCTGAAAGCTGATTCATACTTTTGTAGAAAGTTGAGACAATTTCAAGACTCCAGTCCTGCCAACTAGTTTTATGTGTGGGTGGACCTCTATGCTTAAATATGACCCCAGGACATAAAGAACAGTTTATGTGATTGGGACGGTATTTAGCGATGATTGCTATCATACCAGAAAAAGAGCAGTGAGATTGTAGCACATAACTGATTTAAGTTGATACTGAAAGCATGAGTGTATTCACTTCTTGAGAGAAGATATGCATGTTGTTGGCATGTATGTTAAATATCTATGCCTTTGGTAAAGAGAATTTTCTTGTTAACTTGTTTTTTCTTGTTGTCAGTATCATTGTTTCTCAAATATGTATGCATGTTCATATAAAAGATGAGGGGATATAATCTCAACGTTAATCTGTCCTTTTACATTTCACATAAGATACAGATGACCTAAGACTCTCTGGAGTTTCTGACTTTTTTTAAAGGAGGTAATATCCTGGTCAGAGTTGTTATAAAACATTATTGACATGTAGGTAGCTAAAGCAGTATCTGCAATGTCAAGAAAGCATGCTCTGTATATGAGGAACCTTTACTAATCCATGCTTGCTAATAGCTTTTAGCGTAGATTTGTGCGCTTGCCATATATTCAGATTACATTGTATTTCACTAGTGCTTGAAGGCTCCTGTTGGGGTTAGAACTGTACATCATCTTGCATGCTTTACCATCCATATTAAGGCACAAGCTTTCCCAACACAAGGGATTGCAATCTAATTCAAGACCAGTGGCATCAAAGTGGAATCCAGATGATATGGCCAGGGGACAAAAAGGAAGAGAGAGAGGAAAACCAGGGGGATGGAGGGATGGGCTTAGGAGTAGCTGTCTCTGTATGTGTAGGTGGCTTTGAGTTGTTTGCTTAACTAAAGGGAAGACAGAAGAAATATCTTCTTAGTTATTTGTCTGGCTATAAATATCTTGAGATGATGGTTTGGTTGGATGGTATGTGGATTTGAAGTTAGGACAGACACTGATGAAGCTGTGTTTTTAGGTTGATCTTTTTTTCTAAGTACAGCAGAGGGAGAAGGTGGAATAGGCAGAGGTTTCCAAAAACCTTTTCTTGCAAACCTAAGAACCTCTGAAAAGCTTGTAGTGAACTCTGATGAAGAGTAAATATGAATACAACATTTGACTTAAAATTGTGTTACAAACTTAGTGAAGTGCTAACGAAGTTCAGGGCCAAGCTAGATGTCAGAGTTAGGGCTTACATTCATTGTAGAAGTAGCTCAATTTTCTGTAAGTAACTATGGCAAAAGAGAAACGGGAATTACTAGCAACAGCCAGGTTATATTTGTGAATGATAGAGATGGGTGTTACTGTTGACAAAGTAGGACAGTAATGAAGAGAGTTGTGGTTCAACAGATAACAAGTTTTTAGATGAGTGCCTCTGCAACCTTTCTGAGCCTAAAACTGGCGTTATTTACAACCCAGAGAACTTCCTAAGTGACCTTGTAATGAAATTCATGAAACTTGGATGCACTTGAGAAACACTATCTAGGCAGAGGATTCTTGACATAATCTCCTCATCTGGAAAGCTTCACTATATATTTGAAGATGATTGAGCAATAGGAGAGAACTTGCATAGGCAGAGTATTTAATATCAAAAGCATTAAGTACCTCCTGTGAAGATTTACATATCGATAATATTTGTGCTTTGGCAGGAAATACTTTCAATACCCATTCTATTACTCTTCTTCCTGAATTACGTACTGTCTCAAAGTTCAGCGTGTTTCCTCTTGGAAAATGTAGTAGTATGTTGGGACTGTTTTCTTCAGCCTCTAATCTCACTACATGCACATGAAGAGTTTTATTCCAGAAAAACAGTTTCAGACACATAACCCGCTCTTCTGCCAGCTACCTCTTAAAACCTTCTAGGGCTAAACTTCAGAAGAATGCCAGAGCAATGGTCCTTAATTTCTGGCTGCAGTGGAAGTTGGCTGCTAGGTTTGTGTTACTCTAAATGCTGGCCTGCGTTGTCTTACCTGGTACTCGCTGAGGTCACTGTCTCACTTGGAGGGCAAGGTCTTGCTTTCAGGCCCTGGCTTCCAGAATCCGGATAGGTCAAGTCAAACACTTTTCACCCCTCTATTGAATTAATGGATGTATACTTAAAAAAGCTGCTTCCTTCCCTGGCCCGCTTTGAAAGGGAAGATCAGTTCTTTTCTGAAGGGTCCTGATTTTGACTCTGTAGAAGTTCTATCTGACAGCCAGGAAGAAGGAAAGGAAAAGGGGAAAGTCAACCAGTGCTATTTACCCGTGCATGCTGTTTATGGAAATCATCTTTAAAATGACGGGGCAGCTGTTGGAAAAGGCACAATCCATCTGCCTACATATGCACTTGTTGTGAAGAGAATACAGTTGATGATGTGAATGGAAAGCTTTCAGTACTGAGCTGCTGTTCCTACTCAAGCCACACTCAAAACCATAAATTGTTGAGATATGTGCTTTAACTCTTTGCGTGAAAAGTGACAGTGTTTAACAGCCACACGTCTTGGGGAGTTTTATTTCTTAATAAGATGTGAACTAGGTGTTATACAATGTGCTTGTTCTGTTTAAAAACACAGTAAATAAGATGAACTAATCCTGTAGCTCTACAAAAAATCTGAATTGCAAAGGATTGGACTTGATGATCTTGAAGGTCCTTTCCAACCTAGTGTTTCTGTGAAAGGATGATTCTTTTGAGATGAATTGGGCATATAACTTTTTTCCCTTTAAGCAGTAATTTATAGATGAAGATGCATGAAATCACTCCTTTTCTTTGTACTGATATATACAGACTGTTTTGGTTTTTTCCTAAAGCCTCAAACAGTTATTATGAAACAAATAAACGAACAAAGGATATGAAAAGGAAGCCACGTGCCGTGCAGTGACATAGTGTTTTTCCAGATGATGGCTTGAGGCATCTTTTTAGCTGTGGCTGCAAACGTAGCTGCTTTTATTTAACAATACTGCTCTTGATTTAATATGGATAGCCAGCATTTTACTCCAATTCAGACTTCCTGTCATTGGCGCTTGATTTTTCTTTTGAGTAAATTTGAGATATTTTCAGTAACTTTCTGTCTTGTGTTGATGAAGATTTTTTTTCTTCCCCCCTCCCTTGTATGCCCTTTGATTAAATACACACCTCCTTTGATAATGCAGAGAATAGAAAATTACCTCCAGAACTTCTGCCTATAACAAGGCAAGAATATCGGTGCAAGAGAGGGATGTTGCTCAGAGGGTTGGGGTTTTTTTTGCGTTCTCCTCTGGGCATCCAGGTGTATTTCAGTCAATAGTTGGTCTTTCAGTATCTGCCTGGAGGAACTCTGAGCCCTTCTGTCCTCTTCATTGCACTTTTTTTTTTCTGTTTTTTTTTCCTTTTTTTTATTCTTGTCTTGTGTAAGGGCAGAGGATTTGCTTTTAGCTCTCCAGGATGCTGTGCAGAGATCTCTTTTCTCTTTGCTTTCACCAGATCACTCTTCTCTTTGCCTTCCGCTGACTCACCTTTATTCATTAGATGCAACTTAAACTGCTTGGTTTTGTCTTCAAGGCCACCACAGCCTATGCATGTATTAACTCCCACACCGAGTTGTCCTGTAATGCTATTCTCTATTACTGACTTGAACTTTCTCTTTTTCAAACTTTTTTGCTTGATTTCAGAAATAAAAGGCTAATCAGTCAACAACCTTTCTAACTACTTCGTTATAGTAAAAGCTTTGGAAAGAGTTTGTGCACTCTCCTGAAGGCCACAGGCTGTTAAGAGATCTTTTTACAAAGATGTTTATAGTACTTTTTTTTCCCTTGCCCTCATCACCTTCTGTATACTTTGAGAGTAGAATTAATATTTTCTTATTGCAGTGTTGAGTTTGCAGAGTTGATAGCTGCATTTCTGATGTGTGCTGCTATTTCTGGGGAAACTGTCTGCTTTATCCTATACAGAATGGTGAAAATGTTTTATTTCTTCCAGAAAGGTTTTCGCCATTCTGCATAGCAACATGTATATCCTTTATATTCCTTTATATATATATATGTGCTTGAAACTAATTGCATTAAGAAATTTTACTATATAAGACTTATATACTCTGCCTTTGTGTGCACATATGCGTGTGTATATATACACACATACATGTATACATATATCAGGGAAGAAGGGGAAGAATGAGGCAAAGGAGTCTGTGCAAATGGCTCAGTTCTTTCCACCTGTTGCCTAGCTGTGTGTGCTGAGCAGAGTAAAGCAGCCTCGTGTTCTAGAGTTTCTTAATACAATTAGTTTCAAGCATTTTAGCTGTGTTTTATTTAGAACATTATTCCATGGAATATGTGCTCATCTGAAGCTCTTGCTCAAAAATCTCTGATTTTAAAAAATAAAGTAACTGAATATTTAGTCTATTTACATCAAGTACAAATGCTGCTGTTCATTTAGAGCAGGGATTGTTTTAGTGTGTCAGTAATTTAATGTACAGAGGCTAGAATGAGCTGTGAAGTTCCTCTGTTTTGACTGTTGAAAGCTATGTAACCTTAAAGCCTTTCTGCATATCTGATGAGATTCTAGGATTCATAGCAGTGATTAATTCTATAGCTGTAAGTGCTCGTCATCAACATCCTGAAATGTTTTCATAACATATGGAGGGGTTTTTAACAGCTTGAACTAAACAGTGGTGAAATAACAAAAGTCTATGGGAGCCACATTCACAGCAGTACTTACTATCTTCTTAAAACTGTACCTGCTATGAGGCTTTTTGGTTATTTGTATGAATAGTGATGTCCCTTGAGGCACTCCAGCCAGTAACTGCAGCTTCTATGTAATGCATAGAAAGCAGTGAAAGGAAGGAGACTAGCTTAGGTCCTAGACTTACAGGGCAAAACCCAACTAGGAGCAGTGGGGAAAAGAGTATAAGCAACACTCAAATGTCTCTGCAGGGTAGGCACAACATCCTGTCTGCTAAACCTTCTCCAGCTCTTCTCTAAGAAGTTTGTATGTACAGCAGCATCTTCACAAATATTTCAAAGACACAGGTCAGACCCATTTGAGATGGTTATATATATTCTGCAGAGCTTGTTAGATGAGGCCTGGGGCTGTGACCCTGCAGGTGTACAGCTCTGACCAAACATAGCTCTGGAAGTGGTGCAGCAAGCCAGTTGGCGGGTCACATAAATCTGGATATCTGTGAATCAGCTAAGTACCTCAAAAAAGGTTACTTGCTTATTTTCTGAGCAATTAAGCTTCTTCACAAAGGACTCAATAGGAATTAACATTCTGAAAGTAAATATGGTGTTGTCTTAATGTGGAAAAACCACTAGAAACGTGATTTGTCTGTCCCACACTGGGTTTGTGTGGTTATCACTTCCTTTGAATATTCAGTGAGGGTCTAATTGTGAAAGTTCGTAGGAGATACCTATGAAAAGGATTCATATTGCTGAACTTAACTACAGCTGTGCTGCAGTGAAGTATGTCTGAGCCGGACCGTTTTTGGCTTATGTTAATGAAGAAGGAGAGGCCCTTTTACAGGATAATTTATATGATTTATGGTTTAGATACGTATTTAGGAATGGGATGACTTTTCTGCAGTTGCCATGCTCATTTCTCTTCTTTGTCTTCAAAGTCAGTCTAGGATAACTAGCTCAGGTGTGGGTATCTTGGCCTATAGAAGTTAGTATGTGGTCAGATGAATACAGTCTTTTTCTCTCAAAGGAGGAAATTCGAAAGGTAGAAGGCTTTTGAACAACACAAGGTGAAAGATGAAATATGAACAGAAAAAGCAGAGCACTTTGGAATGGCTTATAAAACTTACTAGCTGTGGAAGAATCCACAATCAAGGGAGATAGCAAAGATAAAATGGCTGAGAATAGAGGTGGAAACAGCTATTAAAAATACTTTCCCTTTCTCCTACTGCCAAAAATCCCTAAATAGATGGCTGTCAGCTTTTATTCTATGAATATAAATCAGCAGATAATGAAGCAATGTATAAAATTAGTAAGAAAATGACATGGATGGAGGGAGGACAGCTGGACAGTCAGAAGAAGAAAGTTTTTTAATAGAAACAAAAGTAACTTTAATGTTGGTGCTCTGTGACCAGGTAGAAGTCATAGAGTAGTGCTTAAAGACAAATAGTCAATAGGTTTGTCAGGTGTGTGGTTAAAAAGCTAGACTTTAGTCAGATACAAATGTTGGTGGCGTTCTTTCCACTTTAGCAAGCCAGGAGGATGTTTAACAACAGCTATTAAAATATGGCATAACTTAGAAGATGCCAATCACTTGTATCAAGGAGTTAGAGTAATATGAGAAATTCTGTGGACTGCTAACCTAAAATTAAAGTGCTCCAGATTACAGATAGAAACTAAATTGTGCCAGGGGTTAGCTGAGTAGAGTGTACGACTGCTTATAGGCTGTCAGTGTGACATGGTTTTGGACAGAAGTACTGAAACAGGACTTGGACCAAAGTAGGTGAGTGGAGTAAATCATACTCGGAAATGGAACTCATCTACTGTGTCATCTTCTTATTTTATTTCTTTTTTAAGTCAGTCAGATTAGTAGCCTCATACAAACGTTAGCCTTTATGATGTATTTCAGGATATTTGATTTGGCAACCCAAACATCCTGAGCGAAGAAAAAGAACCAACTTGACATGGTAAAAAGTCTAGATGCCATGTATCAGAGGGAATAAAAATTGTTGAATAGATATAAAACTAATTATCAATGGAGAATCATCATTGAGTGGTGTGTTTCCCTGCAGTAGAGAGATAAAGAATCAGTGCCTACCTCTCTTGGTGTGTATTTTTCTTGTTGGTTCATCTAGAGGAAACCAGAGGTATTCCTGTTCACTTTACAAGTTAATTAAATATTTCACGGGTACAATGAAGATGGGAACAGGTCATATAGCAGTCTACTTGTATCTTTTAGGAAGCAAGTTGATACTGTTCATCTTGAATGTGACCAAAATATATATACATTTAGAAATCAGAAATTTGGTGTATTGTGGTGGGTTGACCTTGGCTGGAGGCCAGGTGCCCACCAAAGCCTCTTACCATTCCTCTCCTCAGCTGGACAGGGGCCTTCTTCCTGGACTCAACTTCACTCACAATTTCTCTCCCTCCTCCCCCGCAGTAGTGCAGGGCGACGGGGAATGGGGGTTGTGGTCAGTTCATCACACGTTGTCTCTGCCGCTCCTTCCCCCTCAGGAGCAGGACTCCTCACACTCTGCCTCTGCTCCAGCGTGGTGTCCCTCCCACAGGAGACAGTCCTCCACGAACTTCTGCAGTTCTTCACGGGCTGCTCGAGCCCGTGGGGTCACAAGTCCTGCCAGCAAACCTGCTCCAGCCGGGGCTCCTCTCTCCACGGGGCCACAGGTCCTGCCGGAGCCTGCTCTAGCGTGGGCTGCCCACGGGGTCGCAGCCTCCTTCGGGCATCCCCCTGCTCCAGCGTGGGGCCCTCCCCGGGTGCGGGTGGAGATCTGCTCCCCCGTGGAGCTCCATGGCTGCTCCATGGCCGCAGGGGCACAGCCGGCCTCCCCGTGGGCTTCCCCAGGGACTGCCGGGGAGTCTCTGCTCCGGCGCCTGGAGCCCCTCCTGCCCCTCCTGCTGCTCTGGCCTGGGGGCTGCAGGGCTGTTCTCTCGCATATTCTCACTCCTCTCTCCGGCTGCGGTTGCTGTTGCCGGTTTTCCCTTTTAACTCTGTTGCCCCAGAGGCGTTACTGCCATTGCTGATGGGCTCAGCCTTGGCAGCGGTGGGCCTGTATCGAACACAGGGGAAGCTTCTAGCGACTTCTTGCAGAAGCCACCCCTGCAGCTCCCCGCTACGAAAACCTGGCCACGCAAACCCAGTACAGGTATGTTTATACTTGATTCTTCTGTTTGTGCAAAATGCCTTGTAGGTGCTTACTGGATAATGGGTTGAAGAAGTTGTTAGAATATGTGCTTTTAAAGGAAAGAATTATATGAAATGCTCTGCCTTCAGGATGAATTTATACTATAGCAGTGAGGCATTCGAAAAATGACACTATGTAAGTCTGGGTGGTATTTTTTACTTTTCTCTAGCAGTATGTGCTTTGAGGATACTTGGACTGTGGCTATGACCTAGTGTGTAGCTTCTGTGTCCAAAAACAGAAGGCAAGGCTGCTGGCCTACTGCAAGGTGTAGTGGGCAGTGTTAGGAGATAGGGGAATAGAGGGAGGTGCGAAGGAGGAATGTCTTGCTCAGCAAAAAAAGGGAAAACGATAAAAAGCAAGTTAGTAAAGCTGAAAATGTGGAATGGAAAAACATGGGAGAAACAGTACCAAACCTCTGAAAATAAGCACTGCAGATAATGTTTTTGAAATAGTTTGATTTTTTTTCACTCCGGGTTTTGTGTTGAGCAGTTGAGCATGACTCTGTCAGGCAAAATATGTCACCAGTGCACCTCTGACACATCTGATCAAAAGCATTCTTGCATGCCCCAGTGACAGGGTGGAAGCAGAGCACTTGACCAGCCCCAGCCCTGTGGGGAGTGAGGGTGGGGACAACAGTGTGGGAGGGGTCTGCCTTTAACTAAAGGTGTCCTAAAGGGCTGTAACTTTATTTTTGAGAGAGACAGGCTGGATGCTTAATGTCTTCTGAAAATCAGGCCTTAAGATCTTAAGGCCTTAAAAATCTTAAGATTTTTATCTCCACGCAGTCAGCAAAGAATATGGGTTTTGTCATAAAATGTAGTTGTGCTCTTTTGACTCCTAAAGAGGATCTTCAGAGTCATCTTATGGCTTGTGTTGGCAGATATTTTTGAAAGGAGTAGAACCTGGCTATATAAAAACATGTTAAAAGTATCGTTTGAGAGTTGAGAGAGTTGTCTGGTTTCAGAGCTGAAGTAGCTGAGCTGTGGATTACTTTTAACACTTCAGGATACAATACCATTACGAGCTGAGGTTAATAGATCAAATTCCTAAGTCAGTCAGTCTCTGATTCATCTTTTTAGTATTGTTCCAGGTCTTCTAAGTAAGCCAAATTCTCTACAGCAACAAAAGTTTTGACTTCTCTGAGCATACCGAACAAGTAAATAAGTCCAGCAAAATCCAAACGCAGTTTAGCAAGCAGGGATACTGCTGGAAATACTTGCCAAAATTGCCTTGGCAAAAGCTCTTCTCTGTTTTCAGTAGATTTGGAATTAAATCAGACAAGATCTCAACTCTCTCTCCATGAAAACCTTGTGACTCTTAAATATTCCTACTGTTGGGTGGATTGTATGTAATGAGTATAACTATGGAAGCACTGGGTGCAGGGTGGTTTCCTTGCACAGCATCCCTCATCTCTGAGCTGTGAGAACTGGGTTGTAGCTACGTTAGCAGAATCATTCAGATGCTTGTTAAATAAATGGGGAAGGAGAGCCATGTGTGCTCGTAAATGTTACAGTGAAGGGACAATACTTTCTCCAGTGTTTAAAAGTTGTAGTTCTGTCCAAGTCTGGCCTTGGTGAAGGTCTGAATTTTCTGTAGACAGAATTCAGTCTGGAGGGCTTCTGGGTTAACAGCCAGGAGATTAATGATCTTCTCTTGGAAACAAATCCCAGAAGATGGAAGAACCAAAGAAGAATGGAAAGAAGTCTATGATAATACCCTTCAGTGTTTTTTTTTTTTTCCTATAAAATTTCTTGTGGTGCTGGTAGTAGCACAAATACAGATTAGATGCTACTGTTGCAGTTTAGGCTGTTTGCTAGCAGTGGAAAGCAATTGGTTTGGGGCATTAGTTAAGCTTTCCAGGTATATGTGAAGACATGGAAAATACTATTTTTACACTTTGTTCAAACAGTAAGTGGGTAAAGAGAGAGAAATGGATGATGGCAAACAATAGCATTGGGGGCAGGGGATGAATAAATTGCAGTCTAAAGAGAGCAAGAAAACTGCCATGGAATTTGAAAGCTGTCATAGGTCTTGTTTCCTCTCCTATTTATTTTTTAATTTTGTGTTCTTGACCTGACAGAGTAGAATATTCAGGCTGTAGCAAGATGCTGGTGTGGCCAGTAATGATGCCTAAGATGGATGTTCAAAGCAATTTAGATGCCAAAAATTAGACAGCATCTCCCTCTGGAGGTCTTTAAAGGCATCTCTGTCTGTGCAAGGAACATTGTACTTCTTTTAGGAAGGCTGCATCATTAAGTTCCTAAACCTTGGAATTATCCCGGATATTCTAGTTGCTTCTACCCCACCCTGCATGTTCATAATATGTGGCAGAACCAGACTGGTCACTGACTGAATGGGAGAACTAACCTGTTCTGTGTGAGTGGGTTTTATGCACCATGCTAAAGAAAAGTTGATTAAGGCAGTTCATGCAGGCAGGTTATACAGAAGACTTTGGCAGAAAGGTTCTAGTCTAGTCTTCTGGTAAGTGAATAATGAATCTAAGCAAGAAATTACATTTGGCTGCTTCGTTAGAAGATGGGACCCTAAAGTGGTGACTGCAAAGGCCAAATCTCTTACACAGCACCAAAACCCCAATAATGAATAGCCTAAGACTATTCTACAAGTGACAGCTATCTTCTTGTCAATTGGCAAAAGAATAAAGAGTTCTTTCTGTTCGTAACTAATGAAAAACATTTTAAGTTTTATACTTCTATATCAAGTTTCTATGCTCTCTCCCTCTTTATAGTTGCTGAAGATTTAGTTGGAGTCAGGGGAGCCTGGATAGCAGCTCTCTGGTCACCTGCCTAAACCTAGTGCCAGTTAGGATCTCTAAAGCATTGGTAAAAATTGCGTAATACTGACAGATGCAACCTAGGACCTGCAGGGTTTACAACAGAGGCAACTGGAAGTGAGGTGGAATTCCGAGGTTGTTTAAAGTGACAGCAGATACCTATGTCCAGGTACCTGAACTACACCCAAAGTGTCTGCTGTAGAATAAGCTGAATCTTTCTGTAGGCTTTTTTGACTGTAGGGGAAGTTCATGTGTCTTTATAGGGTTTGTGTGTCTTATTGTGAGTTGAATCCTACCGTAAATGTCTTTGTCTTATTCTTCTTGAATCTGTAAATAGCCAGGCATACCTGTTTGGTTAAAACCTGTGTAAGAAGTTCTCAGAAGAATTGGGATTTTACCTGAGAAGGTCGAAACAGCGTATTTTTTATAGGTCCGTGCAGTGTCACATTGTGGTAAAGTGTTGACAGTGTTGAAAGATAATCTAGCATCTTTCCCTTGAGTAAGTCTCTCGGGATGTAGTATGGCTTTTATTTTTTTGAAACTATATTGTCCCTCCTGTCTATCTTCTAATCCATGTGGATGTTTTTCTCTAGATCTGTGCAGAACCCGTGGGAGCTTTGTAAAGTTGCTAATGTTGTGTTTGTCCTCTACCATCTGACAGCCTAAAGACAAGAAGCTAAAGGGTTTCAATTTCAAGATGGATCAAGTGGAGCATATTGGAAACCTGTAAACAAGAAGTCTGCTCTCCCTTCTTTTTTTCCACTTAAGTCTGCACCATAGCAACTATCTACACAGAAGGATTTCATGTTCTTGTATGAGGAAATCTGTAGAGAAGTCTTGTTGTTCTTTTGTTCATTTCTATCACAAAGATATGTTATGTGAACATATCTGGTGCTGTCTTGAAAGCTGAGTGTTTCATTCCTGGGGGGAACTGGCTGCAGATATCAGTTTTGTTAAAAGATCTTATTTTTCTGTTATGTTTCCTTCCATGTCAGTGTGCTGAGTTGAGAATCCAATTGTAAAGGAGCTGGGACCTCATACTGAAAAATAATATGCAAGTTTTCTAATCTGATCATTTCTCCTCCTCAACAGGAAGATCTGCAGGTTTTCCACATTAGTTAAATGGTATGAAATTGGTAGCTTTAGGAAAAGAAGGTGAGTGTTTCAGTGCAGAGTTTGAATAATTAAAGTTTGGAACTGAACACATTTTCGCCTTGGGCATTTTGCAGTTGCTGCTTATGAGGACAGCGTTATTTCAGAATAATTTGGATCTTTTGTCAGTATTGCTGATTTAAGACTGGTTTAGACCCCACCCCCTGAGTGGACATATGTTGAGGGGGAAGAAGGGGCAACTGTTTCTCATTAGGACACAGACAAAAAGCTGTAAGCATAAAATAAAGGTATGGAAAGCATCTTCCTTGCAGTAGTGTCAGCTGGACCCAGTTCTAAGCCTGTCTACTACTTTTCTGTGATTATACAGTGTTTTTTTTTTCCACTGCCAACTGACTGTTTGATGTTCATGAAGATGCTTGCACAGCGGGGCTGAAGCTTACATATTCCTGCCTGGGTACTCACCTTGAGGTGCACACAATCTGCCATGTGTTCAGGAGTGCTTATTGTCTACAACTTTTCTTGACTATCTAAATGTACTCATTTATCACAGCTAAAATAGGTTTAAAATGTTTCTAGGAAAGGTATCTAGTATGTTAAGTACCTCAAACTTCTGGCACTTGCTGTCTGATGTCTTGAGACCTGAGTTGACTAGACTTGGTCGTATCATTGTCAGTGCTTCTTTTGCAGAGAAGTTTTCTGAACTGGTGGCAGACTACGCTTGCTAGGTGTATTGAGGTACGAGATAGTGTTATATCCAGATATGCTTTCTGTTCCATGAAAGCCGTAGAAAAAGCAAATGCTCCTAACTGCATCTGTAGCGTGTCTGCTGTCTGTTTTAGATACTGGTGAAGTATCTTTGTTGCTTGAGATTCAGTAGCTCTTAATAAAACTTGTACAGTTCAACTTCTAATGTACAGATACAGCATTTTTGCTTTAAAAGTTGTTTTTAACTTTCTAAAGATGTTCTGTTGTGTGAAGTATGTGAGTGGAAACAGCATGTGCTAAAAATTGCATCATGAACTAAATCAGGGTTGTGGCATTATGTTATATATTGAGAAATAGCTTGCACTGAATTTCAATTGCTTACTGGGAAGGTTGTTTAACGGTATGAATCCTCTAGTTTTCATTGTAAGCAATAAATCATCTCTGATTTGATTGCATTTTGCCTTATGTTGCTAATATTCTGTTTTAATTTGCTGGAACCAGTTTTCTCCTCGTAGGAGAGAACTATCAGCTGGTGGGATGAAAGTTTCTTTTAGCTGTCCAAAAAAGTTATTAATGTACCTTGGATGCAGTAATTCTTGTAGGCTGGTATATATTATGTTTTTCTACTATGATTTTGTCAGATCTCATTTTAAGTTTGCAGTCACTTTAAACTTAATAAGAGTAAAATATTTTCATTTTAGAAAACAGGGTGTATGCTTTCAGATCCTGTCAGAGAAATTACTACTGTTGCAGTAAATGTTGCTGCAGAAAATTAGTGTCAACTCTCTTACCTTTCTAAAGAATCCGAATGGACATCATTCAGCCTTCACTTCCACATTTATTGTTTCAGAATGGAGGATTTTATTGTTTTAAAAATTAAAATATGAACCTAACTTAACTTTCAACTTCCGCTTTGGTTCCCATTTTAGCATCTCTTGACATTACTGTTGTGTTGGTGGCAGGTGTCATGTTGCTGGGCTCTCAAGAACAAGGTTTCCTGGCACTAGAATGAACAGCACCAGGACAGATTTTCTGTTACGAAGAGGGTGTATATGTTACCATGCTCCTTAAATTTGGTTTTTGACCTCTGCTGAAGTGGCTAACGCTGACGACAGAATCATTTCTGACGCTGTCCTGCGGTAGTTTCAGTGCAGCTTGTGCAGCCTGTCGGGGCTGCGAGCAGGCAAATGTCAGTTGCTGCAACTTTGAAGAGAGAGTAGGGTATTTCTAGCTAGAAGTGTGTCAGGGTAGAAAAGGGAGACATTGTGGCTTTTCATCTCATCACAAGGCACTCTGATTATTTTTCATAGCCTCCTAACAAACAGCCTGTGTGGCACTTGCCATCAGCCCTCTTTTCAGGTTTGTGTTTAGCGCAGAAGGTAAAAACGGGATGTTGCTGAACCCTGACTAACATGTCAGCTCTTCAGATAAGACCCATAGAATTGCAGCGCTGGTCAAAAATATCTCCAGAAAGGAAGTACCCGAGCTGCTTACATCCCTTTCTTCTCTCTTTAATACTTGGCAGGCTTTCACTTAGCTTGGTCAGGAAGTTAATATGGGGTGGTAGTTGGAGAGGTCACTTGCATCGAGCAATCTGAAATACTAGCTGCCTGCTCTCATCTTTAGCCAGGAAGGGCACAGGCAGAACTGTAGGCGGTCACTTGTTTGTTTATTTATTTAATTATTTAAAAAAATTTTTTTTCTGTGCTGCTTCTGAGATGTCCTGGTGCTGTAAGACTTGGGAAAGAAAATGAAGCCTCTGTCCCCTGTTTGATGGTTGGGTCTAGAAGGGGTTTCTTGCAAATTACTTTTTGTGAGAAGTAGCCTGTTAATTTTTATAGCAGAGAGAAGCTCTGGAGGTGAGTGGCACCATTCCAAGTTAGCACAATGAGCAGGGCAACAGGATGCGATTTAGCAGCCTTGATGGGGGAGGAGGCATGGAAACATTTTGAAATATTTCCATTGCCAGGCCATTTACTTATGAATATTCTTATGCCAGAGCCTGTCTCTGCCCTTATCTTCTGCTGCTGACCCTCAAGTTTCTTCCTTCCTGCTTCTCGGATAGAGCCTGGATATCCATGTTGCCTCTGACTGATGCTGCTTTGCCTCCTTGCTTCCTACCAGCTGTGTCTGTCATAGTCATCAGGCGGGTTGTAGGGCTGGAAGTGAGGTAGAAATAAGAAAAAAAAATTATGTGTTTTTCTCTTATGTCTGCTTACCTTGTCTTATATATGATGTTACAAGTTTGATTAGTAAGCAAAATGCATACTGAGAGCAGCTTTCTGCTTCATTCCTGTGTTAGTAATTGAGAGATCAAAAACTCTTCAGTTACCAGATGGACTGGGTTTTCCAAAAGTTATAATTCTCATGAACTTTGTGAAGCTTAGAGTTTATATTTATATGTCCTACTCTTGGATTATAGTTGTCTGTATTTATTTGTTTAAGTATGGGGTACAGGGTGTACTATTTTGATGTACTATTTTTGATGATCATGGTATTGTTTCATTTCCTTAAAATAAATAAAATAAAAATAGATGAATACTTAACAGCATGCTAAGTGGCAAAAGTTTGATGCTAATTAAATAGGGTTGTAAAGGTGCGTGTATGAAGAATTACAGACAGTGCAGAACTTCTCTAAATAATGCAGTTACCCCTGCCTTTAGACTGCCCAAAATTTGTGAAAATATAAAGTTTTTAAGTGCATAAAAAAAAAAAAAAGAAAAAGTCACAAAAAAGTGTTCCTTTATTTTATATTGGCACTACTTGGGCCTCTTATTTGTACATGTGCAAGTTGGGCAGCAACAGGAGAAGTGGGGATGGAAATATAGAACTGCTGCTAAATTGGTACCTTTCAGTTCCTTTGTTCAGCTTAAGATTTGCTTTAAGTACAGTAAAACAGATGTGTTTTTTAAAGAAGCCTCCATATAAAATAACTAAAAAAAGTATCAGTGTTTGACTAATGCTTAATTTACTACTTTTTCATGAAAAAAAAACCAACCAAAAAATTGCTGCTTCCTCCCCTCCCGCTCCCCGCCCCCCCTTCAAACTATTTTTGTTCCAAAGTATCAGAAGATCTCCTATCAGTGACATTGCTATTTCTGTAAACACTGTCCATGGGCTGGCTCCAGGACTCTGTTTGTTCAGAGCATGAGTTGGGAGACTCCCTTCCAACAGAGGAAATGGGCTGATGTGTTAAGCTATTGCTGGAGATTGTTCACATCCACAGAAGTTATATCCTCTGCAGGAAAACAGCGCTTGGATTCATGCCACAGCGTGTCCATGATGTTAACGAGTGGGAGAAGCTGTGTGTTCGTTGTCTGCTTCAGCAGTAATCTGCTAATTCAGGGAAGGGGTGGGAAAACAAAGTGGAGTTTGACGAAATTTAAATGTGATACTTAATCCTGTTAGAACACGGAGGGAGGAGCTTTGTGTTGCATGGAACTGGGGGAAGAGGAGCTATTGAATTTACCTGAAATCTATGCATCAGGAAGAACCAGATCAAATGGGATCTGGATCTATGCCTTGTTTCAAATACATCGTCTTTGCCAAACAGAAACCTCAACTGAGATTGATGAAGCCCTGCTTGTTTTCATCCTGCAGCAACTGTTGTTTAATACAGATGAGCAACTTGATCTTCTTGGGTTGCTCACGTACCATAGTGATGAGCCTGACCGAAATACTAATAAAGAAGTTTTAAACTTACTGTCTATTTCAGAGAAAACAAAGTATGTTCAGGTGAGTTTTGTTACTCTCTCTGTGTTCAAGTGGTGAGTTTAAATCTTTTTTTCAGTTTCAGGGATGCTGCTTCAAGTAATACCTATTAACTGCTCTCAGACTTTTTTTCTGGTGCTGCTAATGTGGCAGCCTGAGCCTAAAATGGATTAAATTATTTTGTAAGTTGTCAGATGTTCAATGTGACTGCAGCACGCAGTGCTGCTGAGCACACATGGTTTTTCTGTGAGATCCCTGACGTAGTTCTGGATCACAACGGGTAGATGCACTGGGGGGAGCATGGAGCAAGGCAGCACTGGTGGGGCTGGTAAGCCAGTAACATCAGTTCATTGCTTAATTCTTTTTTTGTAGGTAGTGTGAAGAGGAGAGGAGGAAGGAGGACTGTGACGAAGGCTATGGAGCTGGAAATTGCATTTCTGTTAAAATGCAACATACAGGAAAGCACAAATAAGGCTTAATAGAAACTGTAACATGGGGAGCAGAGGCTGACGTCATGTGATAACTGGAGGTAGAGAAGATGGCTTAATGGGGGGGAAAGATGATTGTAGACTTCGATAGGCCTAGACCATGACAGTAGCTGCTGTTTGATTCAACTGAGAAGGGGTAGCCATAAGAGGATGTAAAGGGATGATTTCTTAGACTGTTCATTCTGGCAGTAGTTTTCTGAATTTGTTACAGTCACAGCAAGACTTTTGCCTTTCCTTCATTGGAGACCGTTGTGTAAAAACGAATCTGGAAGAGGAAGAATTGCTGGATGAGACAGAAATGTAAGGATCAGTTGAAAGGGCTGCAATTTAGATTTTATGCATAAAGAATCTGTAAGACTGGGTGTTTGGCTGGCTCTGTGGATTTGCAAGTATTGATGACGTGTTTGAGTTGGCAGGCGTATTTTTCCTGAAGTGATGGAGAGATGAAGAAAGATTTCATATGTACTGATGGACACAGATTTGGAGTAGAGGCGGTTTTCTGGACCATGTTCAGAAAGGTGGCAATTTTTAAAAAATTGGAAAGCAGATCATCCAGAGACTGGATGTCCAGAACAGGTTTTCAGGGTCTCCATTTTAAAAACAAATGGAGGATCTTCTGATAGGGAAAAAAAAAAAAGAAAAAAACCTAACTGAATAAGAGAGAGAGGTTTGGACGATCACAGAAAAGATGATTGGCAACTCAAAATGCATGGGGATGGAATAGTGCAAATATCTTTGGACTTTGGCAAGAACACTGTTAGCTAAGTTAACCTGAAGACAGTCTAGGATGGAAATAGAAAATTGAAACTTGAGGCAACTACTGTGCTTAGAGATCAGATGAAAATCTGGGTAGTGAATGAAGAGGTGAGGAGGTTGAAGGATCTAAGATGTGGAAAACAGCTAAAGGATGGAAATTCCCTAATAATGCATACTTTTCCATAAAACTTATTTGTAAATCCTTAAAAAAGGGATATAATTAAAAACAAATGAACCAACCATAAGCGTTAGCTATAGGAAATGCTTCCTGCATTGTTTAATTCTTGCTCTGTGAATTTAATAGCACTCTTAAGCCAACAGCAAGAAAAATTGACTATATGAGTCTTTCACGTGTTGTGCCAAACCTCATTCCTACTTGTCCACATAAAAATTACAACATTTCAGGTTGGCAATTTCCCTTTCTTAAAAGCATCTTTATCTAGAACTTTTTTCAGCAGAGGAAAAAAGATGCATCCATCATACTCCATCTGCTCAGTGATGCAAATACTGCCTTGTAACTATTGAAATGCCAGCCTCTCTCAAAGTGTCACAGCTTGAATGCCATTTGCCCCAGTTCATTCAGCAGCAGAGTTGGCTGCCTGGTGGATGTAGAGGAAATGTTAGAGGCTAGCTGAACATAGTTAGGTAATTTAGAGAAGGATGCAAAACCCCCTTTGAGGCATAAAGGTGAACTTTTAAAGATTTTAGGAAATGAAGTTGCACTAAATAGTAACTGACAGAAAGCTGCTTTCTACCCAAATTTTGCTGTTGATGTGAAATCTTAAGTAGCTTTTAAGTGAGGCTTTGCAGTTTTGCTCCTGCAGAAGCTGAAATTCTTCTTTACCTTCGTAAAAGTTTGGTTTTTAAAGAAGTTAAATTTCCTGGGGAAAAGGGGCCAGCTATTCTATTATTCTGGCATAGTGTGCGAGTTGACCGTTCAGTCATGTACACTTGATGCTAGTAATGTTCTTGAGATTTCCTGAAATGAGAGTGACTGGAATAATACTTGTCACCTGGGCAGATGGAACTCAGACTGAGCAAGTGGTACGGGTAAAACTGCATGGTTTTGCATGTTTTGAATGTGCAAAATGTGGGAGGGGAATGACTTGCAGAAGAGCTGTTGTAGAAACAAGTGTTTACGTGTAGAGAATTTGAGGGAGAGAAGTTAACAGAGAAATTATGAGCCTCAAGGGTCTTTGTTACAATTAGAGCCAAGACTCATGAATTAAAAATTCCGGTTTAGAGAGTGCACATAAATTACCTCTTGTTTTAACCTGACAAAGACTTGCAGTTGTATGGAACAAAATAGGAATTGTGCAAAGGTTTCCTGATGAAACTCAAAAGCAAGGTGAAACATGCTTGTAGGTTTTATATTTAATTAAGCACTTAGTCAGGTTTGCAACAAAACTTGCTCTCCTGCCTGAGTCTGTGATCAGACTCTTCAGAGAGAAACTTCTGAGACTACATGTCTCACCTGAATCAGAGGGAGGTTCCAGGGCTTAGTTTAGGTATGAAATTAGCGGCGCTCTTCCTTTGGACATAATTTTGATACCATGTTAAGTGGTTTGGGGGTTTCCTGTGAAGCGATTTACTTCAGATTCTTTTTTTTTGTGGTTGCTGCTGCTCAACTACTGGGTACTTTGTACTCTCATCTCCCCTTCAGAATTACACAAGGTAAATATTCCAGGATGCTGTCTGCCTCTTTGCTTTTTATTCCTCATTTCCTTATTAATACCTGAATTGTCCAACATCTTTATTAAACATAAATGCTCCAAAAAAAGCCTTTGTGTATCTGTATTTTCGCTGCTCTACCAATTTTACTCAACTTGAGACACGAAACCATGCAAAGGAAATCCAAGAGTGCGGTAAGCTTAAAACTTAAGTTGAAGCCTCAGAACTATGCTAAAACTACCTTATAAAGCATGACAGAAATGTTTCAGTAGATTCTCATCCTAGCTGTCAGCCTAAAAAGTTAATTTTCTGTTCATGCTTTTTAACTTAACATAAAGTTTCCTTTAATTATTTCATTTTCTAACTTCTTTACACTGGACTGTAAGAACATATGTGCACTGAGTTGACTGCATTTGGTAAGAAAATTGAAGATTTTTTTGTGAGGTTGTGTAAAAAGCCAGTATTAAAACCATAAACCTGGTTTCTTATATTACTCTTGTACCTAAGAAATTAATTAAAACCAAAGTTGTTCTAATGCAAAATTCCATAGGTCAATGTATGCTTGTTGCTTTACTCACCTGCATATTTCTTACAAAATAACAGTCAGGTTGTCACTAACATCTAGTGGTCTATGCTAAGCAAAAATGACATTAGTTAGATTTCTTCATCACTTGACAATTCTGTCGTTGGTTTCTACAAATTCTGGTGTTCTCTTAATATGCATCTTTCCTTCAGAGTAAGACTTGTAGACTGTGGTGGGACAGAATGCTCAATCTATAAACTAGCAAAGCTGAAAATTCTTGCTAAGACTAAATAATATAGGTTATGTTTGGGGTGGGAGGGTGGTTTCATCCTTTTTTGATTGTTTTTAATCTATGCACTAATGGTCTAAAGTCCTGCCTGTTATGTAAGTAGCCTGTGAAACTTTCCTAGCTAATAGCTTTAGTAGCAAAGTGTGTAACTGAATTTGGAAATTGAGCAGCAAAAATGTTTTTGTTTCACATCTGTCTTGCTGAAACTAGTCAGTACTATTGAGAAATTGTGTATTTTGATACTTATTTGTGTGAAGAAATGAGGTAAACACTGCTGTTAGAATTTTCTAAGTAAAACCTCCTCAGCCGGAGACGCTCAGAAACACTTTCCTTACAACTCTTGTCAAAAATCAGAGACAGGGAGAAGGTGGAGGGAGCCTCTGCTGTAGCACAAGGACAGTCATGCAAATGCTTGTTTTGCAGAAAAGCTTTATTTAGTTTAGCAACCAACACTTTGCAGCACAATCTAAAGAGAGTAAAGCTATTTAGGAACAGAGGGAATGCGAATGTGAGGCAAAGACTCACGCCATAGCTAGAGAGTCTGATGAGCGTGAGGGAAGAGGGCATTGAACCTTAATTAGAGATTATTTAATATAAAGCTGGTTCTTGATGTCCTGCAGCAGTAGAAACTGATGCCTAATCTTACAGCATTGTATTTGATTTTTTTTGCATATTGATAACATGTAAATGAGCTATGGCAGACCCCATGGGCTGCTTCTCCATATGAAAGTGAGACTTTCTATTTTGTGTGACTCTTTCCATTCAGGACTGATGGCAGGGCTGGACCCTCACAATTGCAGGGCAGGAGTTTAAATAAATAGCCTTATTAGCCTGGAGTGGAGGGTTGAACTAGCAATTCTGTAGGCTGTACTGACATCTGGTGGCGGTTTATATATTTATATAGTATTTGCAATGTTTTTCATTCAAAGGTGGGGCAATTACTTACCTACAGACTGCTTACTTTTATATTTTGGGCTGTTCCCCACTGTATTTTGTGGCTTCTATGTGGTGACCATTCTTCTCCCACTATCTTGCTTCTGACTCCTGGGGAAAAAAAATAGCTTTAAATTGCTGAAACTAATATTTCTTTTAGCTAGTTTAAAAATGTACTAAGGACTTTAATTTCAGATTTATTTTTTTTAATTCTGTGTGTGTCTTATAGCAGTTACATGGAAAAGGAAATTTTTTTATTATTTTTTGTTTTTCCCCCTCCCTTCAAAGAGCTGCAAGACTCATGAAGGAAATGAATGGGATAGTTTGTGTTTTTTTTTTTTTTCAAAGCCGAAGGCACATACAGTTCCTAAAGGAGAGCCCTGAGATCCACTTCCATTCTTAGGTCTTCCCTGTTAGACAGAGACCCTGGTGTTTCTCCTTATATACCCACATATGTAAGTACATGTATCCAATAGTCAATAACAAATCATCGTTACCAGGACCAGAAGGTGTTCACTGGAGCTGTGTGCCCTTCCAGGAGCAGGCAGGTGAGAAGAAAAACTTGGCAGTTTTGAGGGAAATGCTACTTCATGTAGTAGGAGAAGAGCGAAGTGAGTGGTTTGTGGTTTTCACAGCTACTACGTAAGGGGAATCCACCAGCCTCTAGCTAAGCTTTAAGGATGCCTGCCACTTTGCCTGCTCCTTCCCAAGTCCAATAATTTGCATATGTGGGCACCCAACTTCTTGTCATCACAAGAAATTAAATATCTAACTTGCTAAAAAGGGAAGAGAATAGGTTTTCCTTCCCTTTTGTGCTTCATTGTGAAATGAAAGCGAATGAACGACTGCAGTCTCTATAGTGTGGCCTGTATTGTGCAATTCAGAATCGCTTCCTTCTAGGTGACAGTGGGGCAGTGCTTCAGTTGGGTTTTGGTGTTCTTGGGTTTTGTTGTTGCACTGCATTCTTTTACCAGCTACTTCCTTTGTAAGTCTCTATTACAGTTTATCCTTACTGTTGTCATAGCTTTGCTGAGACCATGATCACCCGTGTAGCTGTTGGCACAGGTAGTGCCTTCCCGTAACTCCTTCAGCTGCAGAATTTTAGCCTAGCTTTTTGCAGGACTTGCTGGTAAATCACCAGCTTTTATTTCTTCTCAGACACCTACAGAAGGACATGCTTTGCAATGAAAGCTGGTGGGGGTTTTTTTCCTGCTGTCTGGGTACCTAGATGTAGATGAGGAACTGTGCCTAGCAAGTGCTAGGCAATTATTTTGCCAAAGGAATGTGATGTATGTAACTTCCTACCCCTCCCCAAGTATCTCATCTTAGAAGCGTCATTCAGTCTTCACAAATATTGGTTAAAATAAAATAGGTACCTGAAATTACTTGGAAGTCAAAGGCAGTGAATAAACAAGCAGTAGGAAATATACGGGACCTATGCTTAATGTAATTTCATTGCTGTTCTCTTCTCCTGTCGCTTGTTTTGAATGTAGGCCCTTCAGAATAGGAATTACTGTGTTGAGTATAAATGCAGTTCTTCCCAGAAGATTTCCTTAAATTGTTTGAAGCTGTTATAACTATCTGGTGGGAAGCATATCTGAAATATATATGGAAAACTGTCTTCTAAAGTCCTAAGTCACTTGTATCATTCATTTAAATTCTGAAGCCAAAGAACATATAGTAATTCTCAAAAGTGTTTGGGATTCCATGATAGTATGAGACAATAATGCACTGCTTAGTTTTTATTCTGATTTTTCTTATTCTGAATTTCTGGATTGTCTTCCCTTCGTCTGTTTGAGTATTTCCTTGTCACTGCATCATTTGTTTTGACAAGTTTTCTTCCCGTGTGTGCTGACAGTAAGTTGCCTGTTACTGCACTGGCTCTCATAAATTTTCTTAGATACGAGACCAACACCTCCAATAGTTCATAGGCTTATTTTGAAAGCGGAATTCTTTGTTGCTCTAGGAAAAAAAAGCCAAAGCAGATACTTTTGTGGTTTTCCTGCTTTCTTTTCAGCAAATACACTATCTATGCCCTCTGAATTTACATGGTTTGGGGTTGGGGTTTTTTTGCCTTAGGGGCATCCTGGATTACTGGGGGAAGGTAATGTTTTTTTTGTTTCCATTTAATTTCCGTGTGTTAAACTTAGGAAAACTGTTTTAATGTTAGAGGGTCTAACATACGTTAACATTTTCAAAGTCAGCTGTCTGATGTTAGACCCTGAAGTTTGAATTGTACAGGGAAAATAAAATAATAGTAAATAGAAGTTCTAACCAACTGTAATAAAAGATGCAAATCAAGATGATATCATGATTGAATATAACTTGAATATAAAACAAATTTCATCATAGCCCTTAGAGGATCAAAATAGGATCTGTTAACAATAGAAATATGAGATGCCTGTCTGCCAAAGGTTGAGAGTACTGTGCTAAATTCAGTCAGAGACTACCACAGTATTATTTTTCTGCCCTCTTTTGTAAAAGGTTGAAGTGCCTTCTGCAAATCATACTTAATCTCGAAAACCTTGAATGAGAAATACCACACCTCTAGCAGCTGTTCACATGGGACTTTGAAGCTGGCCCTGCCTCCAGCGTGGGCTGGGACTAGATGACCTGAGATGTGTTCATGCCTGGATTATTCTGAGATTTACTCCTTTTACTTGCTCTGAGAGTGCAGCTCCATGACTTTTCTTTCTGCACTTCATGCTTTTGTTTCTACTGATGGATTCATTGTTGAGCCAACACCAGGCTATTCTGTTTCTTGCAGGGTTACCTGGCACTCTGACTAGCTTGGCTGCTTGATTAAAGGACAGGGATTTCCCTCTTCCACTGAGAGAGCCAACTGATGGCCCCAGTCAACATATAAAATTGGTGGAGTTTTTTTAGGAGAAACGCATCTTCTGAGCACAGAGCTAGCATAGAACAGAGCTCAAAGGGTTGTGGTCAGTGGCGCAGAGTCCAATTGGAGGCCTGTAGCTAGTGGTGTTCCCCAGGGATCAGTGCTAGGTCTGGTTTTGTTCAACGCCTTCATCAATGACCTAGATGAAGAGTTGGAATGTACCCTCAGCAAGTTTGTTGATGATACAAAACTGTGAGGAGTGGCTCATACACCAGGAGGCTGTACTGCCATTCAACG
>NW_010530680.1:288-5209 GCF_000687285.1 Phaethon lepturus | reverse complement strand
CTCCCTCCAGGCTTTTTCGCTTATCTCCAGGACCTGGGATTCCTGAGGAGTAGTCTTAGTAGTAAAGACTGAAGTGAAAAAGGCATTCAGCAACTCTGCCTTCTCTGCCTCCTCTGCCTCCTCTGTCACCAGGGCTCCCAGTCCAGTCACCAAAGGTCCCACATTTTTCCTAGTCTTCCTTTTACCACTGATATACTTGAAGAAGCCCTTCTTGTTCTCTTCTACTTCCTTCGCCAGATTTAGTTCCAAGAGGGCCTTGGCCTTCCATGTTACATCCCTGCATATCCTGACAACATTCCTACAGCCCTCCCAAGCGACCAGTCCCTTTTTCTACCTACTGTAATCTCCTTTCTTCCATACAAGTTTTTCACCTCACAGCTTATCATTCAATGTCAGCTTCCATATCAATATACCTAGCTTTCCACACACAAGCAGCAACTTGGTGCTAGAGTTGCTCATTCTACAGGTGAGTTTGCCCATATGTTGTGAAATTGCAGTAAAATAAATGATCCTGGGAACCAAATGACAAACAGCAAAACCTATGGGTGTAACGCCAGCTCCATTGGGCAGTAGACCAGAGTGCAGATCCTAGGTATTCAGATGAGCCCTGGAGCCAAGTCCTCACCCAGCTCTGCTAAAACCCTTTTCTCATCCACACAGAGCTGTGTAAGGGATGCTCTTGGCTGGCTTCTCCAGGCTCTTCACTCTCCTTGTGCTGGGGCACGTGGTGCAGAATGGGGACCACCAGGCTGTGGCTATGGGGAAGGGGAGCCTGGTAACAAGGATTTTTTGTCAGCACGGCCATTGGTTGCAGCACATCTGTATGGCTTGTAGCCCACTCTGGGACCTGTTTCCAGACTGGCCAGAGGTGGGATGTGGGGAAAAGAGGGTAGAGGTTTGGCTCTCACCACCAGAACCTAGGGAGAGGGGAGATTGCTCAGAGGGTAGCTTGCTCATGCGGGGAGTACACAGCTTGGCCAAGGATCAGGTGGTGTCTTTGCCTCATCTTAAATCTGCACCATACTCAGTTTAATCTCCGCCATGTACCCACATGCCACATGGACCAGCCCTCAACCTGGCAGCTGGTTAATAAAACACAGTTTGAGCAGCTGTCCTGGTTTCAGCTGGGATAGCGTTAATTTTCTTCAGAGAAGCTAGTGGGAGGCTCCACGCCCAGAGGTGTCCCACAAGCGTGTTGGAGGGGTACATCCCCCTTTCAGACAGCAGCTGCCTTCAAAGGCAGCTCTTTGGTGCACCCTTTGCTGATCACCAGGGCAGGGAGGGGGACAGCTCTCCCATGCTTCAGAGCGGGTTCTTGCCCAAGCCCAAAGGAAGAGATGCAGGCAGGCTCTGTACCCTGCTCTTGAACCCAGTATTTAGGGTTAACAATCACTGTTTTGGCTATTCTTTATCAATGGAAGTTCCTCCTGCAGAAGGAACCCCAGCCCTGCCCTGGTGAAGACTGTGGGGTCTGATGGGGATGATTGATAGGGTGACACAGTCTGGCCCCACGGAGCATCGTTGTTCCCAGACTTCACTTGGGGACAGGTTGCAGACTATTGGTAAAGGGGAGATTTCAGCTGCTAGTAAAGGAAGAATGAGGATCAAGGCTAAAATGATGTATCAGTGAGTCTCCTGGAGGGACCTCAGAGACCATCCACAATCTGCTAAGCCTGGAGCAGTGCAGACACCTTATTTTTTGATTGCAGTGTATTTGGAGTTATTTTATGTGTCCTGTGTTTCCTGCACAGCCTCGATTCTGGCTTTTCCTAAATCTGAGCGCCTCACTCACTTTGCAGTTCCCAGGATCCTCCTCTGTGCACGCTGTGCCCAGGGAGCACGAGCGCGTATTTGCTCTACAGCCACGCTGCACAGAGCAAAGTCAATCGTGTTGCTTCGGAGCCATCACCTGGGATCCGGCTGGGTTCAGCTATGACAAGAACAATGTGTGCAGCCCTGACCGAAACCCTGAGTTATTCTTCATCCATCAGCGTGATGGCAACTTGGTGTTAGGGAATTGCCAGGCGAATCTTTCAACCATTCTGCTGAAGAAACTGCCTCTGGAAGGACTGTTATCATTTCTGCTTAAGCAGAGGCATCTAGCAACTCCTTAACCCTATTGTTAAGCTGCTAACCCATGAAAAGAACTGCAACAAGGATGAAAAAGAAGCGTAACATGGAAAAGTGCACTGCAGAGCATGCTCAGTGCCCCATGCTTAAAGGTTCATAACTCTGTTATTTATGACATGAGTTTCTTCAAACCTGGCAGCAGCTCTTGTCCCATTTGAAGGCTAAGTACATGGCAGGCTGAGTCCCGAAACGGAGAAGCTTTTGAATTATCTGTCACAACAGAGGGCTGCAAACTTCTGTGAAAAACAGAAACTCCCATTTGTTCACTGTTGCAAAGCCAGACCCTGCTGGTTATGGGTTTTTTTCATAACTTTTCAAAATTTTCTATTGGGGGAAAGCTGAGGGCCAGAAATTTCAGACCAACAGGACATCTAGAGATACAGAGATACAGAGAGGGTTGGGCAGGAACTGGAATTAGAGGTCACCACAAAATTATTCCTGCAGCATCTGTTATGGAGTCACGTCCATCCCTCATAATTACTGTTGGTCTTGTCTGAGAGGTTGGCACGTAGCAGCAGGAGCACAGCTCCACCGAGAAGCACTGCAGTAATGGGGAGGAGGAACCACATCCCTCCAAGCTCCCAAAGGCAACCTTGTCCCCTCTACCTGCCCGGAAGGTGTTTGAAAACAGTTAATTTCAGTTGATCTCTGTTGCTGATAAGCTGGCAAGGAGGATGGTTCCCTGCCAGCCGGTTCCCTATTAGCATTCTGCCAAATGGCTTCAGGACAATTTAATTTACATGCCTATTATTTTTATGATATAGACGATTCATGGACAAGTGCCTAAGATTCGGATGTGTCTGAGTAGGGATGGGACCTCTGGCATTCACACCCCGGTTTCTCTGAAGACATTTTGAAAACTACAGGCATGGAAAATAGCAAGCCGGGGAGGAAAATGGGCATGACCAGCCCACCCAGCGCAGGTGTCTCAGCTGGTTCGCAGGCCCTCCTGCATTCTGGTGAGGGGTTTGCTGTCTAGAAAGTTTTAATCTGATTTTTGTGAGCAATTTGCATCCTATGGGCTTCTGCAGACTGTTGCCTCTGCTCCCTGCTGCGTGACCCATGCCATCCATATAGGGGTGGACAGGTCCAGCTATAAATTTCTGCTCCTCACACACATCATCTTCACCGCAGGTGAGGGGATGCTTGTCTAGAAATGCATTAAGTTTATGGGACTGTAGAGCTTTTTCCTCAAACGTCCCGCACCCTTTACAAACATCTTTCAGTCTCATGGCCCTATGAGTTGTAGCAGCCCTGGAGTGTCCTGTCTTATTTGCAGGTGGGACTGTTTCCATTTAGGCAGTTGCACCTCACTTTCTTGCCACACCAGAGTTGTGGCCATGTCCCTGCTGCTAGAAGTTAAGGAGGAAATCCTTACCACAGCCTGGCCAGGCAAACCTGCCAAGAGGAGGCAGAAGGTGCCATCTCCTGCCCTGGGAAGCATCACTGCCTAAACGCATGGGGGACGAGCAGGAGCGGGTTGCACCCAGTGCATGGGGGCTTCCCCGTCACAAACACCCCAGGACACGCCAGCAGGCTTTTCAGTGGTCTTCCTTACCCACCACATCAAGGAACCACACCAGGTTCCTCCTGTGGTTCCTGCTGGCAAACACAAGTTAAAAAACAAAGTTTGTTTGGTTGGTTTTTTTTTTTTTTTTTTTGCAGTTGACAATGTGCAGGTGTGAGCATTTAAAGAGATGACTGGCAGATTTTCCAAGGGTAGCGGGGCAGATCATGAGCCATTTGTTCCGGCAGTTCCTTGGGAGCAGGAGGCAGGAGCGTGGAGGCACGTCCAGCTCTCCATAACATGACATGATTGGGCTTGCTCCCCCTCCTCCGGCTCTTCCCTGCCTTGCGTGAAGCTGGAGTTTTTCTGCTCTGGAAGAAGTAAAACAAAGGAGGGAACAGAGCGTTTCATTCATCTGTAATGTTTGCAAGGGGAACAAAAGCATTGGCTCAAACTTTGAAAGCCCTCAATACCAAGAGGAGCTGAGCTTTTTGGCACTGCAGAGATTTTGGACCCAGTCATGTCTGGCGAAAGCTAGTAATAATAATGACAATAATTAAGGGAAGGAGGGTGCCACCTGGTAAAATGTGGTGGGTCAGGCTGAAGAACAGCCAGTCGGTCTTCCCCGGCCCTGCAGCATACGTGATCGATGGCACTTGGCACGTCTTTCATCTGCAGTCACTTCATGCTAATTCCACCCAGCCTGAGCAGACCTCCCCTCCGCCAGCCCAGAAGATACGTCTGGTAAGAGAAGTGGCTCACTAGGGTCTGCTAAAGAAAACACATTTTTCACTGAAGCCTGGAGAGCCCATGAGGAGCCTGCCTTTGGCAGACGTGCTCCGGGAAGAGTTAAAGCACAATGCCACACTTTCAGCAGAAAAAAGAAGTTGCTCTCCTTCCTCTCTTCTCTTTTTTTCTCTTTCCTCACTATTAAAAAAATCGCTTCATTTTCACTTCAGTGAAACTGGAGAGGCAGGAAATAATACAAAGGCTCTTTACAAAGCCTGACTTCTTTCTTCTGTGGCATCTGTGCTGAAGTATCTGTGATGGTAACAGCCTCTGCTCTCTCTTCACAGGACTCAGCTTCATCAAATATTCCCTCTCTTGAGGCCGTGCCGTGCGATGGAGGGATTCCCTCTCCCAGCTCCATTGCGTTTCCAGTCACACTCGGAGCTGCTCACACAGCTCAGGCAGAGAAAAAGGAAAAACGATTCTGCCTTGCTTCTCCCAGCAAGAGAAGGAAAGGGCTGTGGCCGGTGGGTCTGCTCCCCCCTCAGCCTCCCC
>NW_010530680.1:0-257 GCF_000687285.1 Phaethon lepturus | reverse complement strand
CCCGCCAGGAGGCCACACTTGAGCAGCCCGTGGCCATGGGCCACCCAGACCAGAGGGGCCCCTGGTGACAGTGTTGCCCCCCCCGGCACACTCGTCAAGTCACCATTTTCCCAGCATATTTCAGACCCCTTTGGATTGTTCTAATCTAAATAATTAATCAGTGCAGAGTCCTTCTCTCCTAATTTGCCAGGAGAGACAGGCACAGGCGGTGGGAGCTGGTTTTGCTCCCCGCGCAGCCCCGCGCTGCCGCCAGCGGT
>NW_010530679.1:666-978 GCF_000687285.1 Phaethon lepturus | reverse complement strand
ATTTGCATTTCCCTGTTTCTTGTTAAGTTTCTGGCACTTTTCGAGGTTCGCTGCGTGACCTTCTAAGCGACGCATGCCTATTTATAACCCGCTGTCTGTGGCCCGGTGCCGCTTTGAGAAGCCCTGGGAATGAAATCCAATAAACCGTTCCCTCATTAATATTGTATAGCCCAACGTACGCACCCAACGCGCATGCTAAACAGGGGATGCCATAGCTCGTCTTCATCCCAGGCCTGTTTCCGTATAGAAAGTGGTGTTAAATGCACATGCCGAGCCGGGGTAGCTCAGGGGCGGCAGGTCCCCACGGTGCCC
>NW_010530679.1:0-652 GCF_000687285.1 Phaethon lepturus | reverse complement strand
GGTAGCTCAGGGACGGCAGGTCCCCACGGTGCCCCCCTCCCCCTGGGACCCCTTCCCAGCTGGGGGTGGATGTGCTGCGTTACTGCTTTGCTCTGCGTAGCATTTTTCATGCGATCTCCAGCCCAGGATGCTTGGGAGAGCTAAATAATACAGCTGGGGGATTAAATAATTAATTCCAAAGAAGGAGAGTAGCTGTGAGGCATAGGCAAGGGACTAAATATATATACATATACAGATATATACACACACATACAGTGGTTTTAGCTGAGCTGGAACAAGATGAGGCGTTGGGGGTGGTGAAGTGCAGGCTGCCTCTTCCTGGGAGGTGCGGGAAAGAGGGCTCTGGTGCTGGGAAGGGTAAAAAAACCTGGAGGAGATGAGATGGGGGTAAGGGCGGTGCGAGCTGTTCCTTTTTTCCAACGGCTGAGAGCGTGCTCGTGCCTGGGACGCCTGCAGCCTTGGCTCGCCGAGGGGGAAGGTGATCCTTGAAGATCCCGCTGCGGAAAAGAAAGAATAGAGCCTGGGAGATGGCTGAAATCTGGAGGCTTTGTCTCCCCGCTGGTTTCGTGACGGCCGCTTTGGCTGGAGCGGTTCCGGGGAACTCGGCGGCAGAAGCGCTTTGCCCTTGGCCAAGCCAAGCGCGAGCATCGGC
>NW_010530678.1:0-14137 GCF_000687285.1 Phaethon lepturus | reverse complement strand
CAATTGCTGCAAGAAAGTTATATATAACCTAAAACATAACTAAGCATGACGAATATTTTTCCCCGCTACTGACCTCATGGTAAACTACACATAATTGACTGGTCTATTTATAAACTGTAACAAAATATGTACCTCACCTCCTTTTTTGTTCTTTTTGAGTACTTCCTTACACTAATTTGACACAGGGGAAAACCAAAGAAATGAAAATCAATGTTTTGTGTCCATTCAATAGATGTAATTTTGCAAAGACAGTAAACAATTGCATATCTGACCTTCTGTGATACATAGCGTGGAAACGAAACTCATTTCAATGAAGACACAAGCAGAATTGGAAGATCCCAACACCCAAAATAAATTTAACCAAGTCCCTTTCCCAGCTTGTTTTCTTTCAGATGTGTGTTCCATCATTAGCTGCTTTTGGTGCTAGGTCTCTCCTACAGTTGGGGTTTTTAAAAAATGTTTCTCTTTCTTTCTGGTATCTAGTAAGAATCGATCTAAAAATTCAACTGTTCCCCAAGAGAAGGCACCGATAGAGCCTCTCTCCTCTAACAGACCAGCTATTTTAATGCCACTGAAATAAATCCAAGATATTGAGGCATCTTCCCCTCAATGAAATATGTCTGAAATTGAGCAACAGGTTCAAAAACTGTGCACGCACAGACGTACATGAAAAAAAACCCCAGAAGCATGACAACCGAGCACTAGTGAGCACTCTAAACTAGAGCTGCTTGTTTTACTTAAGCAGTATACTGTACGTTGTATCAGTGGTTGCAAAAGATATTTCTCGCCTCTCAAAATGCCCAGCAGTCTTGAAATACCTTTCTTTTATCAGTGGTTGCAAAAGATATTTCTCGCCTCTTAAAATGCCCAGCAGACTTGAAATACCTTTCTTTGTTTCCTAAACGGGCCATCCAAACTCACACAGAGCAAACAAAATTCCATTTGTCAGAAAATCTAGAGAACATCCTTAAGCATATACACGTGTGGCTGCACAAATGTGTGTGCAAAAGGGTTTGCATTTAAATACAGAAGGATCTATTAAGAACTTTCTTTTTCAAATCCTGTTGGAAGTCGGTCTCTAAACTTTCCATGATTTCTTTCCAGTAAATCCCTAATCTCTGCCATTTACTGGTAAAGGCAGCATTCAATCATATTGATATTGCGAGAGTCCTGCCACTGTGCCTCAGATAGATGTACTACCAGTGCATGCATATGAAAATATTAATGTGAAGAATATTACTAAAGTTCACAGAAAATGATTTATACCTTTTTGTGATACCACATATTAAAAAAATCTTATAACACAACATACATATAAAATCAATTTTAGCTCTTACAAATGAGTAGAATGAGGCAATTTGAGTAGAAGACCATCAATTTCCAGGTGGATCGGGAGCAGCACCCAGTTTTTTGGGGCTGGGAGGAGTGCTGAGGCAGCAAAGCAGGATGGAAGGAGAGACTTGCGGCTGGGGGTACTGTATGCTTTACTTGCTTCTACAATAACTCTTCATTTTTTGCCATGAAACCTGAACTGCTTGGAATCAGAATCGCACAGATTTGTGTTTGATTTCAGGATGTCCAAAACATCCTCACAGCAGTGGCCACACCTCCAGCCAGAATGCTGGATACCCAGAAATGCTGCTGTGCGTGACAGCAGAGGGGTACGATACAGCCAGCCTGCTGAATCCAGAGATGCACACATGCAGCTGGTTAAAACCCTCCCCGTTTCCTGTGCGTGAAAGGAGCAGCACCGTGATGTGCCTTGGCAGCACAAAGCTACTCCGGCGTGGGCTCCATAGCTCTGCACAATGTTTCAGAGTAAAAAAATCTGCTGTACCAAGCCCTAATCATGACTATGAAATGAAAAAACACAGAGAAGACACTATTTAACAGCATGAAATATTACAAGAATTAAGATATTTACTTAAAGGGTGAGAATTTACCTTTTTCTGCATTACAGTTTCTAGAGTACAGTTGGCAAGATACTTGTGGATATCCTAAAAACAGAGGAGCAGGCAGGGTAATTACCTCTCTTCCTATTTCATTGTCCAGTAATAACTAGAATTAGAAATGCCTGTTAATTAATGTATTGCAGGTCATTAAAATTAGTGTAACTGGCTAATTATGCTTTGTTCAATAAGCAAACTGTGGAATTCCTTAGCTGGAATATTTTTACTTCTTATGCTCTAGAGCAAGGATCAAACCTTTGAAAGAAACATCAGCATTTTAAGTTATGCTACACTGCAAGGGTATCATTAACCGGTTTTCATCTCTTTTAGTTTTTCTAATGTGGGCAGAAAGGCTGAAGCAGATGGGAAAACAGTTTTTTCTCCCAAGTTTCCTTCCTGCTGTCTGCCCTTAATGGCAGCAATTGCAGCTATCTGATGTAGAATGATACACTTGACATCATCATGTTAACAGTCAGTCTACTCTGTTCATTTTCACCAAGACCTGCTGGGTAATTTTACGGAGGTCAAGTTCTTTCCATGAGAGCCTCTCAGCAGGAGGGAGGGCACTCCATGCCATCCTTGAAATTCACAGTATGCTGGCACATTGCAGCTCCTTTCCCAGAGCCTGGGAGAATAATCAACACTGCAGGATCTTCTGCAAAAATCAGGGAAAGATATGTTTTAGCTCTCCAGAGAAGTCCAAGCAAAAGTTATTCACAACATGGATCTGAACCAGCACCCGTCTTTTCTGCAGCTAAGGGAGTTCAGTAAAACGTCGAAATCTAACCTTAAACTGGCAATTATTCAGAAGAGAAAATTACTGACTAAGACACCAAGCATCAGCTGTGATTTCTTTCATTTAAAAATAAAACAAGTAAAAATAAACCACTGAATACCTCACCTACAGGAGAGAGGAAAATATTCTCTATGGGCATGAGTAGCTGAAATGATTACTCAGCTAAGTCTAAAAGAGACTCAGTCATATCTGTTATCTGTTCTGTCTTAATATAATAGCTACTGTTTTTTTCCTTAACTGGTGTACAACTGGGCTGAGAGTTCACATCTAAGGTAGAGAAGCACCAGATATAGCAGCTAACGTGCTAGCAGTGTTTCTCTTTCTCATGTCCTATGGTCATGAGAACTGTAGGAGATCAGAAGGTGACAGGGAAAAAATTACCACATTAAAAAAAAAAAAGAAACAATAAACCAGTTGCAAGTCTTCCAATGCACACAAACGACCAACCAAAATAAAGGAAAATAAAAGCAAGAATGATTATAAAAATCTTAACTTAATTTTCAGTTATAAATGAAAACCACTGCAGTAACACTGGCCCTGATGTGTGGTTTATTTTACTGAAAAGATTCACAACAGTTTGGTAAATAAAAAGTTTTAAAAATACCAATTTACAGAACCTCTAAATATCAGTGGATACTGATATTGATTCTACAACTCTTGGTAGATTATAATTATTCCTAAATTAGCATTTTAAAAGGAAACTACAACTTATTTAGAGAATTTATTATTTACATTCAAAACTATGAGTCTAATGGACAACTGAAAGACCGTCAATCACAATTTAGTGACACAATTTGTACCAGCTTTCATAATACTAACACGAGTGAAGATAATGAGTGTATTCCCTCAGAGTTTTCAGTGACTAAGACATAGGTTGGCTTCAGGAAAAAGCACTTCCATTTTATCCTCACAGACTTTTCTAAATCCATGATGTAACAATAAAAGCACAGATTTTGTACTTTCTTGTATACAGAAGTAAGTCCTGAAATGTAAAAGTAACAGCTCAACAGCATAAATTTAGTAGGGTAACTTAATTTTTCGAACTCCCTATTGAGAAAAATGTTCTTGCAGTCCCACAAAAGCTTCATAAACTTATTCTCTAAGATGTGTTATGACATACACTTTTTAAAAAAATGTGTTCCTGTAATAGGCCATTCCTTTGCTGTGAGCAATCATGGGGATTCACTGCCCAGGGTGGAGGTGGAAGTGGCGAACACACCAGCTTTGGTACATGCCCACAGACGTTGATATAGCTGATCTCACCTTTCTCATTTGTTTTCCAACTCCCAGCCTCCTTTCCTTCTCTTTCTGTCCTGGATTGGGGGCTTCTCATCTCCAAAGATGAAGCTTACATACCCTAAACAACATGCCTTTCCCATGTGCTTTTGAGAAGGTTGTGAGTCTGGTGGGGAAACGACCAGAAGCAGACCCCATGCCTCTGTCAGGGCTCAGCCTCCAGGCACAGGCATTTCCCTTTCCCTCTGTCCTACATCACTTTGTTCTTCCCTCCTTCAAAAGATCTTTGTGTTTTAGACAGCTCTTTTTTTTTTTTTTTTGTATCTGAAAGCTCATTGGGTATTCTGTTTACAGTGTTATGTTGCAGAGATCTAATTACTAATGTATTTAACATTCTGAGTCTAGAATTCAAGCCTTTTGACAATTTATTAATCACAGAGATGGGAAGCTCAAAAATAACAAAATAAAAATCTTACTTGTGGCATAGACATGTTAATCTCTGTTATTCAGCAGTTATGTTTTTTGGCAGGAATGCTAACACAAATCATGCAATGGGAAAGTTTCTGCATGAGAAGTTATTTTCTGAGTGACATGTAGATTAGTAGGAGCCTTCCTGCTTCTCTTAGCTGCGCCTCAGCTTCCTTTCTGTTCTTTCAACACAATGGGCTGATCAGTGTCAACTTATTTTCCCCACTGATCTAGCCTCCTCTAGTCTGCTTGTTAGAACTGTGTAAGAAAAAAACAAACAAAATTCTTTACATCCTATTATTAAGTAGGAGAGTAATAAAGTTAATAGACTTTAAAAAAACCAGAACCCAAAGATCTCATAACTAATGTAAGGAAACCCTGATTTTCTTCTTTTCTCCCTTGATATTGAACAAAGAGAACATAATCTTTCTGTACATCTTCAGTCACTGTGCTAAGCATCTCCAACCTTAGGAAAATTTTGCTGACTGGGAAAGAAAATAGATGTAAATGAAGTAGTTCCTAAACCACAATTATTTAATCTTATTTCATTCACTGGCAAAAGAAAAAGGAAAATAAAAAGAGACAGGGAGAAAGGAAAAGGGGAAAAGTGTTAAAATGTAAAGACCCTTCCAGAAACTTGAAAGACCTATAGGCAATCGCTGTTCAGTTACAGTTTCCCAATTTGACTGTCCCACTACACTTCAGGAGCATTTCTTCCAGCCCATATGTCCATCAATCACTTATGACAGTGTCACTGAAGAGGGTACTAAGCTTTATCCACATTTCCAGTACACTGATTGCTTCTCCTTAGAGCCTGAGCATTCTTTCTGTCAAGGAAGAAAATCGGATCAATTTGATACTATTAGTTATTGATAAAACTGTTTTGGTTGTTCCTTAAAGCCTGATTAGGCTCATAAGTATCTGGTCACTTTTTGCAAAGACAGGAGGAGGAAGGCTTTGAATACTTCCTCCCTGGCATCTACCGTTTTTCTCTCCCATTAATTGATAGCTTGACTGATTTAATTGTTCTCTCTTTCCTCTAACGTATTTATAGAACTCCTCTCTTTCCCCAAGTAAATCTCAATGCACTCAGCACTTTAGCCTGGCTGATTTTAATGCTAAACATTTTTGATAGCCTATGAGAGTCATCTGCCCTTTTTTTCCATTTTTGTATGTCTCCTTTTGTATTAAAGACACCTACCCAGCCAAATTACCTTTCATTACCTTCTTACTTTCTTCTGCTTTTAGACAGTTGGCTCTTGTTCCAATGTGACCAGGGTTAGTTATGCTCAGATTCATTTATCTGGACTCTTTTGTACCATCAGTGAATCTTGGTTTGTCGGTTATTTCTAATGCAGTCCTCCTGCGACACTGTCTGCTAACTCAGTGGCAGCAGTTAGAACTGAGCACGCTGCTCAGCCCACCAGACGTTCTGAACAAGCTTTTAGATAGCTTGTTCAAAACGCTACCGTAATTATAATTTTACCTGGGAAGCAATGTAATTTGTGACAGTCTTCAATGCTCACTAAAAGCACAAATTATGATACTATCTGGAAATGAAATTTTAGATTGAAGAACTTTGAGTCTTATTAAAAGTGTATTACAACAACCCAAGCTAATGGTTTCAGTTGAGGGCATAACTAGTGCTTTGTGGGTGAAACCCAGACTAATTAACTGTCTCTGCCAGCTGCAGTTTTTGAACAAGGTACAAATACTCTGTATTTTCTACTAATTTTCGTAATTTGGATTGTTATTGTTCAATGACTGCAGATCAGCCGAGCCCTCAGAGCCAGACAAGTAGTTGGCTACATCTAGCAATGGCACCTGTTAATTCCTGTTCTTTCTTCTTTATTACTAATACAAAACCTATCGGGGTGGATAAGATGACTGCTATCACCAGACACATATAAAGACTGATAATTTTGTGACAGTTATTTTTATATTCAGGATTGCAGATGAATATGGGTAGCTAAACAAACATCAATCAGAAACATACGTTAGCCGTTACTTTATCACAAACCTCCTTGTGAATATGTGAATTGAAAAATATATTCGATGTTCATAGACTGATAACAGCAGACCCTTGGGCATAAAAAAAAAGATACAAAACAATTTTGGATATTGCAGATGCTCTATTGCATAGGGCTACTGAGATGGGACTCAGTAGAGACGGTTTCTGTTATGCCAGTGATTTGCTCTGTAATCTTTTGTTATATTATTTCTTTCCACTCTCTGCCTTTGATTAAGGGAAAAGGATTACCTCTGCCTATGCATTTGTACAGCAGAGGTCCAAACAGGGCCCTGATCCTAGAGAAAACAAAACTATTTAAACAAAATCCGTTCTGTATAATCATACAGCGGTATTGGCTGTTAGCCAATAAAGTAGCTGCTGTATACCTGCCACACACAATAAATGGGAGAGATCCAGTTACGTCAATAGTCATACTTAACCAGTGCAGTAAATACATGCCTTGTCTGAAGCACCATGCCAGAAAATGACTTCTGTGATGTGTAGAAAAACAACAATTACAGTAATTTAATTGATCTGATGCAAGCCTATCTCTGAAGCTAACATATACAGAGATATCGTCACCTAATCTATTAGGACAGTATTGACATTTGCAGAAATTACTTTCTGAAGATTAAGATGAAACAAAGTTGGGATTGATTTAAGTATTCAAAATGGTTTTATTCACTGGTTTTACACTGTAGCAACTGTCATTTCTGAAAGTCAGATGGGTTTAAATTGATTTGAAATAGAGTTCTTATTTAATTATCTGGCACAGTTGCTGTATATGAAACTTATTGATTACTGTGAGAGGCCCTCTGTGGCAAAAAGCTTACAGCGAAGAGAGATGGACGTCAACAGAACAGAGGAGGACTGTTAACAGGCCGATGCAGAATGAAGACATACGACACTAAATAACCAAGTAGTCTGTTTATAAGTTCTTGTGCATTTCCAGATTGGCTAAGGATTAAGAGCTTTATACAAAAAAAAAAGGATCTAATATTTTCTAGGAAACAAATAATTTAAACTTCAAAGTGGAGCAGCAAACTGAAAAACATCAAGCAGTGGAAGAAATCATGCTCTTTTAGAGTATCTTAATATTACAGCAATTTCAGAAGATGCAGAAGTCTAGACTTTAATGCTCTCCTCAGACCAAAAGGATACAAAACTGCTTTCCTCAGCATGTACCTCTGTAGAGGCACAGATGCGACATGCCTTGGTTCTGGCACCCTTATTCTTGACCCATTTTCACACAGGGGCATCAGTATCATTGGGATCAAGTGAGAAAGTCACCCCCACCAGCACATCCAAGGGAGCCTTCTTGAAAGGATGTGTGTGAAGGGGAGAGGGCGGGAAAGGCAGCTCTGAGTGTTTGGGGGTTTCTGTCCCCAGATTAATGGCTGGTCTCATCAATATTTTCAGTGATGTTATAGTACCTCATTCTGCAAATGCACTCTAAAAGGCCTCCTAAATTTTGAGCCTCTCAGGAATTTAAATGACAGAAAATCTGGATCTTTTTTTCTGGATAGTCCAAATTGGGCTTCAGTCACAAGACATTCAGCTTTGTCACAACTGAGGCAGCTTTGGGCACACCAGTAAATGAAATGCTAAGAGTCTGAAGAAACTCTTATGCCGAAAAGAGAAAACTGGAAAACTCTGGAGTAAAGCAAGAAGTTAGTGGAATTTGCATAATCACCATTCTATATTTGCTGGCTAAATTTCAGCCTTTGGGGCATCTTCACATCATGCAGAAATACTTGCAATTGGTTGCAAATGTGCTGATTGAGAGCAGGGCTCCAGACTATAAGTGACACCACAGTTTCTAAAATCACACCTATCTCCATAGTGACTGAGTGCCTTGGTGAGAAAAATCAAACTGTTCACAAGTGTATAAAACAGATAGGATGTTTATATCAAGAAAATCAAAAGTCTGATATCTTGCTGACTAGCTCCCAGATGGTCAAATCCTACAGGCCAGCTCAGGCAAATTGTATTTGAAGTCAGTGGGAATTTTACCAAGCCAAGGATTGCAGTATTTGGTTCTGAAAAATAAAATACATTTCTGGCTATGGAACAAAACTCTACTAAACCTTAAAGATATACTTTACCAACTGAAAATGTAAACTCAGAGGTCTGAGAAGTATCAAATTGTCTCTGGCAGTATTTGATTATACAAAAACAGCTCCGACAAACAATGTAGCTGTGGTTGTTTTTGCTTGGGGCTTTGTTGCCTCCTTCAAGTTTGAGGAGATAAGGAATAATTGGAATTACTCAGCCATCGTTGCAAGCAATCCCTAATACATAAGGCCATGGTATAGCTCCTGGTATTCATATAGATGCTTATCCCAGGAAAAAATAATTCATCTAACTTGGGCTCCCTTCAGCTGTTCCCCGTTATAAATGAGGGGACAGGAAAGATGCTGCAGCATGCTGTTTGAAGGAATAAGACATCAGGTTTAACAGCACTGTAAAGAACAAGCTTTAAGATCCTTTTATTTCTTTATTTTTTGGAAGGAAGTAGAGGAATTGGGCTAAAAAATGGTTTCCTAGGTCAGCATGGTCAGCTTACTTGATTCTGTGAGCTGTATAGCAAAAATTTCTACAAACTTCATTTTCTAAAACCTGAGACAGATGTCTTGGGGAGTAGGGCACTGGAGGTGTTTATGGGCTAGGTAAATTGAAGAGCTTATCCAAAAAAAAGACACTTGCATCTGGGGAAAAACTAGTAAGAAAATCAGAGATGCATTTTTACCACCCTTATAATTACCATGAGCAAGAGAAAACACTTTCTTTTGACATTCCCAGACAAAGACTATTTGGGCAATTCAGGTGATTATTTAGAAAGAACATAAAGCAAACCAAACCTCAGATCTAAAACAATACAAGTTTTGTCAAGACTAGTTTCCCTTTGATCACACAGCATTGCTTCAAGCACAATTGAGCAGAAGTGCTAAGATTTGGTTGAATGCCTATTGAAATTCTCCCTTCCCTCCTAACCTCCCTCCCGTGGTTTGCAGTGAGGTAAATTACAAAGTAACAAACTTCAATTTAATTAAAACTGTGTTCCACTTCAAGGAAATACTCATTGCAGGAATTGAGATGAACTCAACTTCTCAGATTTTTAACAAAGCCAAATAAGCTTGATACTTTCCAGAGTTGTTCTGCAAGGGTGAAATGCAACTTTTTTTATACCCTCTTAGGTTCATCCATCACTGGTAAAATAATATGGGCTTTCGCAGGTCACTCCCTTGCAACCACTCATAAATAAATGGTACAGCTCGGTAAATCTGCATCCCTCATATGCCCTCTGCAGTTTTATGCCTAAATTAAAAAGTCAGAATCTATTTCATACTGTCAAATGGATCTTTAGCAACTGGGATTTGTTTTCATATTGTTGTACCTAGTAAGCACAGAGAATACATGAGCTTTTTCTCTAAATTAAATGAAAAGATTATTGTTTTTGCCCTAAGCAGACATTACAAAACATGCCCAAGAAGATAAATGTAGAAAGCAAAATATAGCAAAAGATTGAGTACTTGTCAAAACCAAATTGAAGGCAGTAGGCAGCAAATTGGATTTTCTTCTACAATAACATTCAGTTCACATTCTACCACTGTAATGAATATTATAATGTGTGCTTTCTAATATAATATCAGGTGATGCATTTCTAGAACTGTTTCTCAAAGCTTAAGGATATTCTTGCTATAACATGGCTCAGTACATAGTAATGATAAGTTTGTTCTGCTCACTGCATAGCCTTAAGGATATCTTTTTCTGAAGAAAGGAAGATATTAATCCCTAGATTTCTCTTTCAGATACACTGATTTAAAGCTATGAAACTCATCAGATTTGCAACAGTATCATCCCACTGGCCAGCTCCCAAATACCTATGGTTGCTTTGAAAGCCGGCACAAGTATGATAAACAAGTGTTAAATCTTCCTTGAAGCTTAGAAAAAACACTGAATCATGGTGGTACAAACCCAGTTGGCAAATTATAAGTCCAAAAGAACTTAATTCTTCTAATTTTATGAAAAATCAAAAAGGTAGGTAACGAGGACATACATGATCATGAACCAGCAGACCCAATGTTGTCCACTGCATGGCTCTGCGGCCCTGGGCTGGGGAAAGCAATCTCAGGTGGGCAGATCACACTGATGTTCCTGGGAAAGTCACTCAACCCAGTAATTGAACCCTAATATTCTACATGAGACAGTAATTTTTACATTTACAAGAGAATCTTTTTTTTTTTTTTTTTTTTTGGTAGATGTGAGGATGGGTTTGCAACCCATATAGTGTAAAGAAACGGGGGCAGAGAACTAAAGATCTTTTCATACTAGAGATTAAACTTTACCATATATTTCAAAAATAAGACTTTAGGTAAAAAAAGCCGTAATGTGAAATGAGACAGGACCATATGGATGAGAAGAGATGCTTGGTTGTCATAACAAAGTAATACCTTTCTGTACAATTTAGATCTTCGGGGAACATTTCTTGATGAATTTAGCTTAAAAATAAGGCAATCAGAAAACACTGATATGCTGAGTCTCAAAGTGATAAAAAAATGTATGTGGATGCCAGCCTTGGGGATTACTGTGTGTGTTCCATAACTTCATGGATATAATAACCATTATTCAGGTAATAACTGAAAACAAGTTGCATATTGTGCTATATAAATGGTATTTAAAATAAAGAACCTAAGAAGCTCTACTAGTACCATGCAGTCAGAAAGAGCTATGTTACTGACTGTTGGTTCAAGGACACCCACAAAATATTTCTTGAAGAGAAGCAAGCTAATGCAGTGAGACAAAAAATGATCATTTTCAGGAGTTTAGTCAAAGCGTATATAAAACTTGACCGGAAAAGTTATATATATCCTGTAGTTTTTAACTCCTATCAGGGAAGAGCAGCTTTGATATTTAAGAATATATTAATTTCTGGTTGTTATGAAAAGGAAGGAAAGTACCTTGACTATATCTAACCTGTTTGTTTTCCCAACAAGATCCTGCATTTCTTCAACAGAATCAGGCTGAGGAAGTTAAGATGGCTCAAACCCACTTCAAAATTCAAATTAGTCCAAAACTTGTAATATGTGGGAAATAATTGTAAAAATCAACACAATAAGCTTAATATTTTTGTCTTGGAGGAGTTTCTGAAGTAATTATTAATATTTTGTGTGATAGACAATGTTTTCTCACTTTTTTTGTTCCACACCTTTCTTGATAATACAATTTATTGATTCCTGTGGATTATTCAGGTCTCGTGTTTAGATTGTCACAAATCTGATGCCTAAGACTTTCCAATTTCCATGACTTCCAGGTTTTAGATCAGTTTCTTTTACAAGCCATTAGGTACTGCATATATTATTCCTAGTAGTAATTCTTCTTTGGAGCTAGTCTGATGCTGTATCATTATTTATTTATTAGATATTGATCACAGGATTTATGAAGCACATGAGCCCCATAGGAAGTTTGTTTCTTTTAAAACAAAGCTAGTTTAGCATAAAGATTACAGACAGCTGAAATTCCTGGAAAAACATAGTTGGTTTTATTCCTTTTTCCCATGTAGATGATGACTGGATTGAATTGTCATCGGCAGTAAAGAACTATGAAATATAATGAAAAATCATTATCAAATCCAAGGAAGGTGGCTATCTTCAGCTGTATTTCTCAGAACACACCAGGTAGTAACAATATGCATTTCGGAAAACTGAAGAATAGAGGAAAAACCCCACAGTCTTGAAAATGTCAAATACGTGTAAACTGGGAATGCGTTATAGGAAAGTCAAATCATCTTCCCTTAAAATCTACACCAGGTTGGCTAGAAAAAGAAAACACAGCCAGTAGCTGAATGCAGCGCAGAGAAGATGAGAGGCAGTGCTAGACCACTGCTGACAATTTCCAAGGCTGCACTGTGGCATTTCAAAAGAAGGTGACAAGAAGAGAAGAACAACTCATAAGAAATTATGACTAGAAGGTGACAATTTTCTATTTTCATACTAAGCCTTCTTTTTCAAGGCATAAATGAAAAAAATTGAGAGACTTTCATAGGTAACTGTTGTTTGTACATAGTGAAAACCCGCTGCTTTAATCCACTGTATCCTCTTTTTTTACTTATAGGCTTGCAAATTGGATTTAGTACAGCCTTTTGCTTATGGTTGCCACTAAATTACTGAGACTTCCAGATGACTCAAATGCTATTAGCAAATTAGGGAATTATTTTAAGTATGGAAAGATTTAGTAGAAGAAAAAAATTGTAATTTAAAAACTATAAAAGCTTAAACAGCTACAGAACAACTTCAAAGACTGAAACAGACCTGTCCTTTTCACAACTGCCATTATTAGTTGCCGGTGTTAGGAAAAAACTTGAAGTCAAAAAACCTACTGGAGAGTTCTAAGTTAAAGTCTAAGTTTTTAAAAATATGTATGTTGGTACAGAGACAGACAAAGACAATAGAGAATGGTGTATTATGTAATACACCATTATGTATATTATGTAATGTCTGTATACCCAGACATCAGTATAAATATATTAACCCATTAGGTGTTACAAATATTTTGTGATGTAGACTTGAACAGCTAAAGTGCTTTTCTATCACCATTTGTATTGCGGTGAAGTCTGTCTTACACAGCGAGCAAACAAGCAGAATTTCGCTAATGAACTTTTGAACCTTTTTTAATACAGTTTGTGTTGTAGAGAGACAGCTAACCAGCAAATAAGATGTTTCAGCTCGGCCAGCATTAAGAAATTAAAAACAAAAACAGATCAGGAAACCAGAAATAAGTCCATCCTTCAAGTCTGGTACGCATGTAATAATTCTTTTCTTTAGCAAGTTCAAAGACAATATTGGGGTAAAAAAAAAAATCAGATTCTGAATATTTCATGTTTGTTCAAAGACATTACTGAGTGCCTTATTTTGAAAAAAATGTATCAGTAAGAACAAAAAAAAGATAGAGATACCAATACAGATCAGAAAATAATTAAAAAGACATTAATTCCTTGGTAGACGCAACAGATGTCTGAAACTCATGTTGCCGTGTTCAAAGCTGATTTGCTTGTCTGTAACTCAATATTAAGCTGTAAATGAGTTTTGCACTATAATTTATATAATCAGCTTCTGAATTTAACCACATCTATGTGGAAGAGACAGAGAAAACATTCCTTTTAGCACTCAGCAGTTCCAAATTTCTCCAATGCCAACATACTCCTGCTTCAGAAATACGAACCCCGGACTTTGCTGATAAACCTGAAAACTTTCCAAGATATTTGGAGACCACCTACAGAGAGTCTGCTTGACCTTGAGTGGAAAGATCTCAGGGAGGCTACCTCAGCGAGCAGTACAAACTTCGGCAACTGAGAATTCCGTCCTTGATAAAATCGTAAACAGAAGCATGAACAAATGGCATGGAAGCAGACAGAATTAAAGGGACATAAAACTAGCAAAATACTTTGGGCTAAGTTTCATAGCATATGGGCAATTATGATTATAAATGTTTACACTAAGATGAATGGGGGATAAATACGTGGGCCTGTAAACAATTACTGTTTTAGAGACTAATGATCGCGCCTCTCGTATCTCACGGCATCACAAGAAATCTCTCGAGAATATCACAAGGAAATATTACACGCAGGCGCAGCCCCAGCTCTTTCTCTTCATGCCCAGCCAGCTCAGCGCCCGGCCT
>NW_010530677.1:0-3158 GCF_000687285.1 Phaethon lepturus | reverse complement strand
CGATCCCCTCATCCAGATCATTGATAAACAGGTGGGTTTCACCCACTTTGCTAAGCTTTGCCTATGCAGAGAGCAGCTCCTGTAGGCTCGTGCCCAGCTGTGCTTGTGCAGGTAAACTCTAACCTCAGCATGGCTTTGGAGGAGTGGGGTGTCTGTGTGACCAATCCCACCTTCCTCACCGTCCCTGGGCTGGACCAGTCCTGCTTGGGCACCCTCCAGGCATGCATACTGGCTTAAATTGCCTCTGCATGAAATTCCCAGCAGAGCTGACGGTTTAATTTTATTTTATTTCCCTAAACCACTGCTAGGACTGGTTTTATCAAGTACCTTTTGCTAGTCTAATAAAATACCATTATCATTTATGAAGGAAAGCCAGACGCGCAGCAGATGAAGCTGTCCAGGGGAGTGCTGGTGACAGCACTGCAGATGCACTTAGATGCAATCAATTTATGATAACGTATGTGCCCATCTCCCATCTCCTGTTTGGATACTGCATCTCCTGACACCTTTAAACCTCCTCTCCACCACGGTTAGCTGTGAATTTAGCCTGCCACCAGGCTGAGGGTTATCCGGCGCAGACAGGAGCCGTACCTTCCTCACCATGCCCCGACAGTGAAGAGCCGGCCATGCTTCAGTGCATGTGCAGGCAGGTTCTGCCACGCTTCGCTCAGTGAACAGGTTAATTTTTTCTTGTTGGCAGCCCTGAGGCAGTTTACTCCTGCTTCTGCGTTGGGCTGGATGTCAGTTTGTATGACTACCAGGACTGGCTTACTGCAGAAAAGCAGGTATCATGCTGATTTTCTTTAAGTGTTCCTAAGTGGCCTTTCATACAAAATATAAATTACCTACCCCACCCCTTCCCTGACAACTACCTTTTCTAGCTTTTTTATTGTACAGCTGTAAATACATCACTTGGTATTGTACATGTAGAGCCTACTTAAAGATCTTTCCATCAGTCGTATTTCATCTTGCAAAAAATGGAATAGTGACAAAATATGTGTCTTTGAGGTACGGTGTGGTGGCCAGCTGGTCTGAACCCATCACCTCAAGGAGGAACAGTCCAATAGAAATTCAGGTGTTTTGGAACAATTATGCTACCTTGGCTCAGTTTTTGAGAATACCTGGCTGTCCATAGTTTTTATTATGCCTGATGTTGGTAGTATGATGGACACCAAGGGTATTTGATGTATTGTTTTAAGATAATGGTACAATTAAAAATGACACAATAAATACCGTGTTTATGAGTTATGGCATTTAGACTCGTTGTGAGTCAACTTTGAAAAAGCAACCCAAGAGGCCACATCACGCCTTTGGGTTTTTACCTAGTGAGGGTTTCTAACCCCAAGAGCTGCCCCGTGCACCCTCCCTGACAGGGTCACGTGTAGCATCACTCCTCAGCAACCAGGCAGTAACTGAATGCGCTTCATAATTTGTTCCCTAAACACCTGGAAATGGATTTGCTTACAGAGAAAATTAAACACAGCACCACCAAATTGCACTGTGCTCAAAGGAGCCCCAGGCTGTGTGACACTTGCTGGGACCAAAACGCCAGCAGAACCTTCTGGCTCCATCTCCCTGCAGATTTTGCTAGAGCTCTGTCACCCAGCATTCCCCAAATACAGGGCTGTGATGTGGTCCCTTTGCACGCTTCTCCTCTTTCCACACTTGCTAGCCTGAAAGACCCCTCTAATATGTATTCATTGAACTAAGCACCAGGCACCAACACCTTGGTAAAATCTTCAGCTGACACCTGGAAACAGGGAATCACCAGTGCCATTAAGGGGTTTTCATGTGCTTCCTCATCGTTTCTGCAGGTGAAGCCGAGTTGCTTATTTAGATGGGTAACATTATGGGGTCACACACACCGTAAAACCCTGTGGTAGCTGCCCCCGACAATGTCACATTCACGAAGTCAAAGATTATTTTGCCTTTTGTGATATCTTACACGAGTCCTAAGTATAGGAAGAAGAAAAAAATGCCCATTTTGCACATCACTAGCTGTTAGGTAATGTCTGGTTACATCACCTCAGTTGACATAATGTAAACCAATGTAAGCAGATCAAATGTGACACAAATGTCATGTTGCATCAGATTTTAAAGGAGTCGGCAGCTTTTACACCATGGATGAAAAATACTGAGTTCAACCATCATACTTGTAGGCCTTCAGGATAAAGTAATGTTAGCCACCAACTGCAATCCACATTTTCATATTCTAATGGCACATTTCTAGCTTACGAAATTACTATTTTTACTCTCTGTTATGCTCTTATTCCTTCCCAAAAGACATACAAACACAATGATGTCTAACCTTGACAAAGCATGCATCAGCAGGGAATTAATCTACTGAAAAATGGATAAAACAGAGAGCCTGTCTCAAAAAAACACCAAAATCAATAGCAACCTTTTTATTGATTCAAACAGGAAATAGATCAAGGTCCCCGTGCCTCAGTAAATATTTTTACTGTACAACTAATTTCCCATTAGAAGGAAAAGCATAGGTTTTTTGCAGGCCAGGGGGAAAAAACCAGAGCAAATTTTGTGTTAACAGAGCAGACAGTTTACAAAGGAGAGGCAGCGCTTCGGTGATGTATCAAGCACTCCTACCATGTTTGGTTTTTTCAATGTTTTCTTCATTTTCCACTCCCACAGTAAATTTACACCGAGGAAAGAGCAAACCTGATGTCTGCACCAGCAGCAGGACCGCGACTCACGTCCATGTCCGTGCCAGCGACCGCTGGCAGAGAAAATGCAGCGGCCGGGCATCACGGAGCCCACCGGGCGCTGGCCACCCCCTCACCCGGCTTCTGGAGCAGAAGGCAGCTCTGGGACCTTTGGAGCTCCCCTGCCCCTGGTTTCTAAACCAGGTCGTTTCAGAGCCACATGGTGTAGGAACTACAGAGGAGCCTGACGGTCCTCTGCAGGGGTTCCCCCGGCCGCGGCTTCTCTTTCAGCAGCCTGTGCCTTTACGGCAGATCATTGTCACGAGGCTGGAAACTCCTGTGCCGCGCTACGGCAAGGCTCTGGTAACACAGCTGGTTAGTAACTTTTGTACAAAGAGAAGCAGAGCCAAAACTACAGAGTGGCAGCCTGACAAGCGGGAGGAAAGAGAAATCGGCCAGCGTCAGCACCGCCCGCGTCCCGACGCGTCGCCGGCTCAG
>NW_010530676.1:0-4421 GCF_000687285.1 Phaethon lepturus | reverse complement strand
CCCACGGCACGCGTCAGCCCGGCCGGCGGGCAAGCGAGCCCCAGGCGCATTGCAGGGACGCGTCCACCTTCTGCAAAGTGCAGAGCTGAGGGCGGGCACCGAGAGCGTCCTGTAAGCAGGCTGGGCAGGAGGGGCAAGGTGTTGCGGCCGTAGCCTTTGCTGTCCTTTCAGAGACAGAGGCAGACCACATCCGAGGGACGCTAGGTACCAAGGAGATGCCTTGGTCCTTCAGAAGATGCTACAGCAGCCCGAGAAGTGCCCTGACAGGCTCCTTTCTAAAGAGCAAGGAGTTTTAATCGCAGGTACTTCTAAATCCCTTTTTAGTTTTTAAGGGATGTGTGTGGATCTGGCAAGGCACAAACATAAGCAGGGAATAAAGAGTGGATGGAATCAGCCGCTTCCCAGCGAGAGAGGAGGCAGTTAAAAGAGCATGCACACTTTTCATTTTGATTGATCCCAACGAAAGTAATTTCTGTCTCAAAATAAAAGAGTAAAGGAAATTGTCACAATGAAGTTATCTAGTCTAAAAAGCTGTTCTTCACCTTCTCTTATTTCACATTCAGCGGACACTTAGGGGGGCTTATTTTATTTTCAAGTTTGCATCCCAAGGGATAGGTTTGTACCTTATGATGATAAGGAGAGCACAAGGCTCTGGGAGCCTCTAACCTTTTATTCCCACCCTGTCTCTTGGCCCGTGCTGCATGAAACTCAAGGCAAATCCCATGCTCCAGCATCAATGATTCCCTGTAGTTCCACTACATATTTCTCATATTGCTGCATGTACAGTGTCACCTATGAAAACCAACTGTGATTGCATCTCCATCCATTCTACTCTAAACACTGAACCCTGCAGAGCCTTTTCCTTTCACAGGGCTGCCTGTTCCTTGGAAATCCAGGCTGAATGCTCTCCATGGAAAAAAAGGACATTTTACACTCATGTCTACGATCAGCAGAACAATATACCTGAAATGGCATCTTGGCTTTTCACGAAAGCCAGTTTTCATGAAATTCAGACATATGGACTACCTGGTAATTATTGTTAAGCTCACAAAAGTATTTTTTCATTTCTCGGTTTGGAGACTTGATAGCCTGAAAGAGATGTCATCAGATTGGTAGGAGAACTCAAGTCCTCCTGTCAAAAATGTCACCTACTGAGGCTACGAGTAAGATACAAAACAATTCTATAAATGAAGGAAGCTAGGAAAGGTTATTTTCCATTTCATGGCATTTTATTTGACCGCTGCCCACAAGAGTACAGTGCATAACTAGTTAAACCGCTGTCACAGTATAGGGTCAGCATCAGCAGAGCACACATAGCTATTTTTTTTTTTAATATGATTAAAAATTTCAGCATCTAGCACTTCAAAGATGCTTTGACAACAATGCAAAAGATTTACTTTGCAAAATTTAAAAAAGCTCAAATTAGCAATGTCTCTTTAATTGGTTTTAAAACGTTTAATAAAAGCTTTATGGTACAATCCTACCCTAGGGCCACCATTAATCCCTCATGGATATGAGAGATACCAAGTAACCTATGGAAGCTGGAAGAGAACATTTTGTCCCTTGTTTCCTACCTATTACTGTTTATTAAATCTTCTGTAATTAGTTTAGTAAATCATCTCAGAAAAAGAAGTTGTTGCAAGCTCCCCTTTCTTGTTATGACAGGCAGCCCCATGACTTTTTCTGGGTTCTAGCCCCAGCTCTGCCCTGACTGTTTTTCCAGGCTTACGCAAATGAGGAATTGCTCATCTGCCTCCATTTCCTAATCCCAAATTGGATCGCTACAATTTGATTTGCAGAGATGCTACACAATGCCCCAGAGAGAGGAGGCTTAACATCGTGCTGCCTCATTGCACAAGAGGATGCGAGGAATGGAAAGAGGTAAGGTAGAAGGGTGGGTCTTTCATAAAAGGCAGGTATTTGGGCATTAGCTTGAATAAACCTGACAATGAAGTTCCAGTGGGCAAGGTGGTACGGAAAAGAAGTGATAGGCCGGTAGATCTTGGCGGAATATGATAAGCGTGTTACACAATCCATCAGGAGATTTCCCAATCTGCCAATGTACATGTGAGCATCAAAAATTCAGTGGCAACAATGGGAAAAGCAAAGCAGGTGATGAAAAAAGAACTTTTTTACCTTTGCTGCAAAGCAGACAAAAAGAATGGCCGCTGCAAATTGCGAGGGTACCGAGAGGGAAAAATCACCTCGCGGTCAGCGCGCAGCACCTTGGTCCTAAATGTGGAATGAAGAGTCAACGCAGCGGTAAGTCCCGCCGGCCCTGATAAAACCTCCGTTCATAACGCTCAAGTGGGATTTCGCTTCCTTCGGCAGCGCCGCTCACCGCCCCCAGCACTGCCCTCCTCCCCGGCTGCCGAGATGCTCCCTTCAGAGCACAGAGAGCTCTTCTGGCACGCCAGCTCCAAAAAAAGGACTAACCCATGGCAAAACCGAGCTTATCCGGCCTTTTAAAGCACTCCAGCACACTTTAAAAAGCATGCAGGTAGACTAAAATGCATCAACGGGATGCTTTAAAGCCTGTGCTTCTAAATTCCCAGTTCCTGCCTCCACTGGGAGCATTGCCCGCTAGCAGGCGACACCAGCAAAACCCACACCACCGTCTATTTTTAAAGCATCCACAGGAAATACCTGCAAGCAAAGAAACCAACAGGCTGTTAGACTTTACCTGCAGGGCTCTCTTTAGAAGCTAATAGTTTCCTCCTTCTGAGGCTGGCTCTGGCCCAAGTGCGATGTACTTCAAAGGAAGAGCCTCCCAGGGACTTCAAGCTGTAAGTGCTGCGATCATTTCCGACCCTCATCTCCAAGCCTGTGTTGCTTTCACCCTTTTGAACAGTAAAAGATAAGGGAGAGAAACTGCAAGTGCCTGTTCCCTGCTATTTTATCTCAAGACCATTTGCCAGGTGGTGTGCTGTGGAAAAACGTTGTGCTTTTTGCACGCTGTCCCGACTGCAAGAAGGTGCCAGCGCCGCTCTGTTGCAATTAGTCAGACGTGTCTGCTTCTTGCCGGAGGCAAGGAAAGAAACAACATGTCAGCGAGGCCCTTAAAGCAGGTAACACAGAAAATGGCTGTTTATCCAGTGGGAGGAAGTCAAATGATCGTTCATCAGAGCTGAACTAAGACGACCTCCTGTATAGCCCTGAGGTGTACCCAAGGGAGCCGTGTGAGGTTATGTGTCAGGTAAACGTGGGACATGGCTGGGAAGGTGGTGGTATACTGAGGTAAGCCCTGACCACACTCTGTCTTAAAAGGAGACAAGAGATATCTCACGGTTTTGGAACAAGCTGAGATCTGGTGATACATCCTACTCTGTCCCAAGAGCCTGATTTGAAGGGACGGTCTCACACGGAGGCATGGCCCACTCAGCGAGTCACTCCCACTGAAGCAGGAGTTAAAAAGAAACCGAACCACAAACTCCCAAAACACCCGAGTCGCGTGACACGGGCAGTATCAGCATCTTCCCACGTTGGCCATCCCTCTTCTGTGTGAAGAAGAGAGCTGACATGGAGGGACCCACCACTGCTCCTCCGGCCCCCTTGCCTCTGTAATGGAGAGGGGCTGTGCATACATGGCCACCTCTTCTCAGGCTGCTCCTTCTGCCACCACTTATTCAGAACTGGGTGCCCCGGGGATTTTTTCCACCGGCATCAGACGGATCATCAAGACGGGGCTAGCTTTGCAGGGTGCCAAAGGAAAGGCCTTTATATTGGACAGGATCAAATAGCAGGCCAGACTAACTGAGGTGAGATATGAGGACACTCACTCAGGGCCAAAGGTTAATGCCTCCCCACATGACGAGGGTTGGTATCTGAGGAATCCAGAGGCCACCACGCAGCTACTGACCTTTGCCCGGGGACCTGAGAGACAGTGCTCACCAGCTCCAGGGTCGTGCATGTGCCATAGCAGGGGCAGCCTGGAGCAGAAACTGAGATACTGTTGCTAGAAGAAAGTGATAACATCAGTAAACAGACCAAGGGGAAAAAATAAGCTGGCTTCTGGCTTCATTCACTGCAAGCCCTGCTAACATCGAACTCGAGCATGAGGACAAGTGCCCAAAAGACAGCCAGGCTCATGAGACAGCGCCTATGTAAATGACACTGGTAAAGGACTAGCGGATTACCTTTCCAAAGCATTCGGAGGATTACTTTTTCAAACACAGCATCGCTTTCCCCCTCCCAACAGCTGCTGGTCCTCCGAGGGAGCTCCTGGTCCTCCACAGGCTAACAGAGCAACCCAGCGCCTGAGATGGACCCTGAAGGGAAAAAGGGCACGTTTCAGGGGCCGTACTGCTGGTGCCGGCCGGCCGCCCTCCCGCTGTGGCACAGGAGACGCAGTGGTGGTGTGTAAACCGCCCGGCTCATCTTGGCTCTCCTGTTGCGAGATTTTGCTTCCTCTCCTCTCCCTG
>NW_010530675.1:2769-11109 GCF_000687285.1 Phaethon lepturus | reverse complement strand
CTTGGTGGGTTGTATCGGCGTGTAGGAGGGGGCTTGTCTCCAGGAAAAAATGCCATGTAGCTGGGGCTGGCTGCCTGGAGAGGGGGGACGGCCACCGGCACAGTGCGGATGAAGCACCAGAGCATGTTCCTGCCGTAACTGTCCTCAGATGCTTCCCAGCCACTGGTGGTAAAGCTAGTGTGCCCCAGGAGCTGGCCGATTTTGGGGGGCTGGAGTGGCCACAGCTGTGCAAAAGCAGGGCTGTGGGTGATGCAGCTAAAGGGCTGATCTCGCGGGAGGGCAGGGTCATCCTCACGGGCTTCTGGGAGGATTCGGAACGGTCTCTTAACGAAAGCCCAGTGCTGGAGGTGGGTACTGGTGCCTTTGCATCTAACGTTTCTGACATAACTTGACCCTTGCTGGGCTGCAGGGCAGTGTCTGGCTCTGCTCGGGACTCCCTTTCCCTCTCACTTAAAAGCGGAGGTGGCCAGAAGATGTGGACGTTGTAAGACCCATGCTGACCTCCTGGCAGTGCTGGAGCTGCGGTGGGAAGAGGCAGGTCTTGCTGCTTGGCTTCTTTAAAGCTTTGGTGCTAAGGACCTGGCTGTGCTCGCACTAGGTCTGTGTCTCTTCTGGGAGATGCAGCTGTGTAAGGACCCTAAAGCCACCGAGCAGCAGATGGGTTTGTCCTCGTCCCTCCCTCCTCCTCCTGCGTGGGAAGCTATGCTGGGATCCTCCCTCTGGAAGAGATGGTCTTGTCCCTACTGGCACAAAGCCTGTTTTCCATGGCTCTCCTCCATCACTGCCGGGTGTTTGGACTGGGGACATCCCCAGAGGGGGCAGGGACGCGGAAAGGAAAGCGTCTTCTGCAGGGCCGCCAGCAGCATCACCCCGCCGGGCTGTCCTCGGCGAGAGCTGCCCCACTGCCCGGTGTGTTCTCTGCGCGTGTCCAGTTGAGATCGGCGTCCTGGGTGAGACGGGGTTGCCTCTCGCCTGGCGTCTCGAGTGGCTGGTAGCAGAGTCTAAGCGTGAGCATAAGAACAAGGTATCCCTGGAGATCTGCTGATCTTCTCCCAGCTACTGCTGAAGATATAGTTTGGCCCAGGCAGTCCCTGATTTAGCCCTAGATGGTTTTTTTTTTTTGCCTTGTGGCTTTTCCAGCTGCTCTGTGGGGAGGCTGAATATCTACCTGGATCTGGTGCTCGGTGGCAAGGAGTTGAAGCAGGATAAATATATTCAAGCAGAAGCCTAGCCTGTCTTGCCATGTTGAGTGCAAGGGCTGGAAGCCTGGATTCATCAGCCATGGGTGGTCCTGGTGGCCTCCCAAAGTCTGCAGGAGACTTGGGCTGCAAAGGGGTGACTGGAGAGTTCCAGTTCAGTTAATCTACTGGAAGATGCTTCTCCAGACCTTCATCTACAGTTTCCTCTTTTTCGGAGCAGGGGGGAGAAGGCTGGACCAGGGCTGCCCACAGTGCGCAAGATGCTCAGACTGGCAGGTTGCCTCCTGTTTTTTCTCCTGTGGGATAACCCAGATCTCCTTGGCTTTCTGATTGCTGCTGATCCCGTGTTTATACCTGGTATCAGAAGTGATCTCCCTCTGGCTTGCCTTCAAATGTGTCACTCTTGTCTCTCCCATCAACCTCACCCTCACTTTCTCCCTTACCCTTTTCTAGATCACTTATGGATGTGCTGAATTACAGGGATCTTGGACAACCAACCACTTGGTCTCATTGCTTCTAACAAGCTCTTCTGAGCAGGGACCTTCCTTGGTCTGTTTTGAGGCCCTTGGCTAAACCTGGTTTGAAGATGTTAGCTGGTGGTGTTTGGGATTGCCCAGAGCCCTTGGCGGGTGCTGTGGGTTGGCTGGGATCCCACTTCCAATGCTGGGTATGGTTACAGACTGGACCTGGAGGCCAAGGGAAGCTTTTGGCCTGCGAGAGGTCTCTTGCTCCCGTCCTTGGCAAGCAGCTTATGGGCCTGGCATTTGGAGCTTGTTACCTCTGACAAAGAGCTTTCCTGGGCACCTGCGTTGCTCTGTTCAGGCTGTTGCAAGGGCTGTGAGTAGCTGACTTCCCCTTTCCTGAGCGACCACGCGTCTCCCATTCTGTCATGCCTGTCGCAAGGACTTACTGAGCGACGCATCACGGGACCTTTTAGAGATCCAACAGGGATGTGGATTTCTGTCTGCTTGGAAGAAGCATTCGTTCTGGGGTCTGAGCACGCTCGGATCCTGAAATATTGAAAAGGGATGGTGCTTTCACATGGCTGAGGCACACATGTGCCACCAGACTCTGCACACTCCTTCCCTGCAAGAGATGGCCGTGCGTCTTCTGGGAGTGCATTGCAGGAGCTCCGTGTAGCTCGCGCTGAAGCGCAAGCACCAAGGTCTCGGAGGCAGCAGGCTGAGAGACAGTGCCATTGTGGGCTCTCTCTGGGCATGAGGTGGCCCTGGAGTGATGCATCAAATGAAGGGCTGGGTGGGGAGACCGTAGGACTGAGCCTTTGCATGGGAAGTGTTTCTGGAGTGCTCCAGGTAGCATCCTGCTTCCCTAGACAGGGCAAAGCAAAATCTGGGGTGCGTGGTGGGGCCATCTACACTGAGGGGCCGGGGAGGGGATGGGATGGATGATCGGTGGTTGTATTCTGCAGCTGTCTTGAGATACGCCAGGCTGGAGAAGGCTTCTGCGCACTGATTCGGAGTGGTAGCAGCCCTTTGTCTCGGCATGCCTGGAGAGCAAGAGGGGCAAAGGACCCCAAGACTTTCATGATCACTGTCCATCTTGGAGGGCTTTGGCTGCCCCCTGAGTTGATGTGAAGGGTATCTGCCCTGGCAGGGCTCTCTTGGGCACAGGAGCTCAAGGAGGTGTGTGCTTTCTCCTGCAACTAGGAGAAGCTTCCCTGCCTGGAGGAGTCTGAATCTGGCTGTCCCCAAAGAGTTACAGGGTGCAGAGGCTCTGCTGCACGCTCCTGTGTTTTTTCGGTGGCCGCTGTCTCCAGCCCAGGAGCAGGGTGAGCATGTGCCGCTCGCTTTGGTGGCAAAAGAGGCTTAACAAGGTGTCAGATACAACCTGCTCTGCCTGGGGAAGGGGAAACGGCTGAACAAAAACTAAAATGTGGGAGCAGAGTGCTTTCTGCCCTGCAAATGTAATGGGGTCACTCCATCTCCTAGCCCGCTTCCAGTCTGGGCTCTGGTTTAGGGCTCCCAGTTCTGCTGCATGTTTTGCAGCTCAAAAGCGTCTGGTGCCATTCTGAGCATCTGGGCGTCAGTGCTGTCCCATAACCTTCTCGTGGCTTGTTTGGGACTGGCTCAGTGAGTGGCATCCTTGTGCAATGAAAAGTGAGGAACACGGAGCTCCATCTCATTCCTCTAGTCTTCAGTCTTCCCTTGCCTATCTGCCAGTGCTGGCCGAGCTGTGCTTGCGGTCTCCTGGTCCTTGTTAATGATGACTAGCGTCTTGGTGACCTGTGTTGTACATAACTTCCCTTTCCAGCTCTGTGCTGACTTACAAGAAGTCTTGGCAGCTTCATCCTGCTGCTGCTTATGGAAATAGGCTGCCAGCCAACATCTACTGTAGGGAGAAGGTGGCCGTGAGGAGGCTGGTCCTCCCAGGCCATGAGCCTTCAGCACTGTTTCTTCTTCCTGGCCACTCATGTGAACTGTTATAGATAACTTCACTTGGCCATTCATGTGAACTATTATAGGTAACTTCAACAGCTATCTGTTGAAATCTTCCTCTGGTACTGTATTTTTTTCTTATACATGCTGAGTGCATTTGGTCTTGGTACCTGTCTTCTGCAGCTTGGGAAGAGCAGCAGCCTACATGGACTTGGTGCAGCACAGTTGGCTTTTGGCTAGGCACAATAGAACAAACACTGTAAGAGCTGGTTTGGGAGCAACTTCTGAAGGATCTGATGTGTGTTGGTGAAGGAGCTGGGACGGACCCAAAAATCATCTTCCCAGTGATGTTCTGGGGCTTTTGTAGAAGTCAAAAGATGCAAGTATAGCAGTGAGGTTTGTCTTTTTTTTTCAAAATTGAGGGTTGTCTTTGAATCAGTGGCTGAAGTAAAGTGATGGTAAAGGAAGTAAAGTAAGATGTAGTGTGTGATCTAGAAAGTAGTGTGTAGCTCTAGAAAGAGCTAGAGAGGCAACTGGGGTTTATACTGGTCTCTTCTGGACCTTTGGTATGTGTCAAACTGTTTTTTGGCAGTGTATGGTCTTCTAGCAATCTTATCAGGTTTTAGTCATCAAGATCAAGCCAGACTAGTCTGCTAGAGACTGAATTTTTGTAAAAGTCTAAATCCTTTGTGGCAGGGAAGGAGACTGGGTCTATTTTATCCCGGACAATGCTCCTCTAATGTGGGGAAGGGTTAGTGCCTGCAAGGCCACCTTTGGTCCAAAGTGTCCTACACTTATTGCACCAGGCTTCTGAACTGTGCTCTGTACTCCCACTGTGGTACTAAGCATCTCCTTTCAGTAGACCTCTGTTGACCTTTCTCCTAGGTACGGACGCTGTTTGTCAGTGGCCTTCCTGTGGATATCAAGCCCAGAGAGCTCTACTTACTCTTCCGACCATTCAAGGTAAGAAGGTCTTCAAATTTTGTCTCTGGTGGGAAAGATGCTGTCTTGTGGCCAAGCTTGCAGCAAAGATCTCTTTTTGGGGTGGGGGGGAAGCAAGGATGAAGCGGAAGGTTGGCCTTCTGCGAAAGCTTGGGGAGCCTGGTTATGAAACCAGCATGGTATTCTATGGCTTGTGCGCAGCTGGGTAACCTCCCCTGGAGCCTGTTGTTGAAATGATGCTGTCTCCAAGCTTGATGAAGGCTGCCTGGTCAGCCCTGCTGCCCAACTGGACCAGCCCTTCCTTGAGGATGTGTCCTTCCACCACATAGGCTGTCCTTGGGGGAAGTGGGGTTCCCTTGTCTGCACTCTTTTAGCACAGGGTGCTCTGTGGTCTCTGGGCACTAGCCAGGCAGGGTAGTAGCTTGACAAAGAGCTAGAAAATGGGGTTCCTTCCCAAAGGGCCAGAATGGACTAGCTAAGATACCTGCTCTGCCCTTAGTCTAATCTCAGTTGTCTTTTTTTGGTGGGAAAGAGGAGAAGTGTTAGTGTACCTACTCCTGCTGCAAACCCTGCCTTGTGAAGGGTTTGGTGCTACAGGAACTCCTGGAGCTGTCGCATCATGTCTCGGTTGTAGTTTGGCTCCTTCAGGAACCTGACACTGACTTGCTTTCTTCCCTTCTGCAGGGTTATGAAGGGTCACTGATCAAGCTAACATCAAAGCAGGTACCTTCTTCTTGCAGCTTGGGTATTTTTGGTTTTTGCTAGAAAACCAGACATGCTGGGAGGCGGGGGCAGATACCATTTCACTGTGTAAAGCATTGTCTGTGTTTAGCACCTCATATACAGCTGGGTTCTGCTCACCTCTGCTGACCTGGTGGCACCCCCAGCTCTCAGCATCTGCTGAACGGCTCCATACCTTCTCTTGCTGCCCAAGGGCATATGGGCTGGGTGAGACCTGATGCTTCAGCCTCAAACCCTGTCCTGCCAGAAACCTTCCCCAATCCCATCCTAATCAAGGCCTTATGGGCAAGGTGTACCCTTGCTGGGGGCTACTAGGGTGAGCAGTGTCCCCACGTGTAGGAATGCCAAAGCATTTTGGTGTGGTGGGAGCAGATGCAGAGCAGGAATCTTGGGCTGATGACCTAAGACCCTTCAAGCTCTGCAGCTTTAGATGGCCTCTTCTCCTTGCTGCCAGCTGTCTGGGGCAGAGGGGGTGGCAGGGTAGTCTGAGCAGCTGGAAGAGGCTTCCAAACTGAAATCAGCATTATTTCTTTTAGCCAGTTGGTTTTGTGACCTTTGACAGCCGGGCTGGTGCTGAAGCAGCAAAGAATGCCTTGAATGTGAGTACCTGATGTGCCGGGAGGCCCTGGGGAGGGCTGGGCCCCATGCGCCCTGCTGGAGCTAGACCTGGAGCTTTGGGCTTGGCTTGACCGTAGCATAGGAGGGGTCAGGGTGTCTCAGCTGTGAACTTTGAGTAGGGAAGATAAACGGTCCTGCAGCATCCCACCAGGGAAGCAGGAGAGCTGTTTAAGGCTACTTTTCTCGAGTTGGCATGTACCTCCTTACTCAACAGCTGGCTTCTGATAACAGGATCCAGGCTGTGAATCCTGTTCCTTATCCATTAAGTGCTGTACGGGGAAGAGTTGTGGACTGAGAGGCCCCCCCGCACCTTGTTCAAATGAGCATAGATTACCTATGATTGTTGATGTGTGGCTAGAGCTGCTCTTCAAAGAGCTTTTCCTCCTGCTGTCTGTGCTGAGCACCAAGGTGGGGCCTCATCCTAGCTTGACTGCTTGACTTGAGCTTGGCTTGGAGTACCTGAAGTGGGTGGATCTCCTCTGAAGATCTGATGAACCAACCCTGAGGAAACAGATGAGAAGAGAGGTGTTGGGGGCATAGGTGGTTCCCAGGCCTATACAGGCATAGGGTAATACCCATTTGATGCTCTTTAATGCTTTAACGAGGCAGGCGGAGCTCAACTTGTGTTCAGCATCAGCTTTTTGAGGCTCTAGGTGGAGCTCATCAGGGTATGTGGGTTGTGAAGCAGGCTTGTTGTCAAGCTGGTCTGTCAGGTGGCCGCAGGACTTGCTTGGTGCTAGTGGCCTCGTTAAAGCCTCACTTACCAAATGCCCTGATGAAAAGCGTGTGGCAGTTCAGCAGAGCAGGTCCTTGTCCTGGACTCTGGCAGCCAGAAGGTACTTCCTTCAGAAAGGAAGGAAACCAGCCTTCCCATGCTGCTGTTTCAATGGCAGGGCCAAAGCTGTCTGGTACGGGCTCTTTAGCACTTTCCCAGCACTTCCAAACTGCTGCAGCTCAAGAAAATGTCTTGAGGATGGTCAACATGGCAGGCACAGCCAGAATGATCCCCATCCCATGCGGGCCTGCAGAAGTTAGTTGGATCTAGGCAGTAAGCCATGCTGATCTAATTCTGCTCTGCTGGAGATCTTACCCCAGGCACTGGGGCATGTGCTGGTGTCTCTGCCCAGGCTGGCAGTAAGCTGTGGGAGCTCCAGTATAGATGGGGTTATCCCAGCTCTGGTGGACAGGTCTTTCCTGGCCAGTGTTGGTAGCTATCTTTACTATGCTGGTCGGTGAACTGCATGTAAGGAGCAAAAGAGTGTCCCTCACGTTGGAAGCAGTGGTCCTAAGCCAGCTAAAGATAGAAATACAAGCATGTGGGAGCTTGAGTGTTGCAGTGAGGTGACAAAAATCTGTGCATGTGACTGCGGCATGATGGCCTCGGTTCCCTGGTTGGGTTTTGCTCCGTGAATAGACAGAGGCTGTGCTTGGACTGGAAACATCACCTCTGAGAGATTCCTGTGCTTTCTTCTGTGACAGGGCATCCGCTTCGACCCAGAGAACCCCCAGACCTTGCGGCTAGAGTTTGCTAAAGCCAACACAAAGATGGCTAAGAGCAAGCTGATGGCCACACCAAACCCCACCAATATCCACCCTGCCTTGGGTGCACACTTCATTGCACGGGACCCCTGTGAGTATGCTGGGAGGGACTCTGAGGCCGTGGCTGGCCCAACCTGGGAGATGCCCAACCCTGGGAATGCTGCCAGGGTGGAAAGGAAACCATACCCACGTATGGTCTGGCTGAAACCTGCCTGGTGCGGGAAGGCCAGCATGTTAGGCTTGCAGGAGAAAAACAGGCATCTGATAAGGCTTCTGCCCAGCACTAGCAGTGTTGGGAGAACAGAGTTGGCTTTGGTAGCTCCAGCGACACCAGATGTCCCCTAAACCATCCCTAGGTGCCAAGCAGAAAGGACGAGTCCCGTGCCGTGCACCCTCAGCGTGGCCTGGTGGGGCAAGCAGCCCCACTGAGGCTGGCTGGGCAGCCTGAAACGTGGTGCCGAGAGCCCTGTCGTCTGTCCCGCCGTCCTGTGGCACCAGCCCTGTTGCTGTGTGCGTGAGCCAGCCTGCCCAAAGCCTGTGTGGGGCGCTGAGCAGTGATGCAGCGTGTTCCTGGACCCTCTCGGTGGGGCCGAGGGGCCAGAGGAGCAGCCGGTCACAGAGACGCTGCGGGGGTGCTGTATGCTACACCTCGCTGAGGCGGCAGCGCAAAGCCTTAGGTCGGGGTTGGGACTCCAGAGCCTGTCCCCGAAGCAGGCTGTTGGGGCCGGCTACTGAGATGCTGTCACCTTGTCTCCTCCCGTCTAGATGACCTGACTGGAGCGGCGCTCATTCCAGCGTCCCCCGAGGCGTGGGCTCCCTACCCACTGTACACCACAGAGCTAACCCCCGCCATCCCCCACGCTGCCTTCACGGACCCGGCGGCTGCCCCTGCGGGCAGAGGCCTT
>NW_010530675.1:744-2757 GCF_000687285.1 Phaethon lepturus | reverse complement strand
CCCCGCCTTCAGTATCCGCGCCGCCTGCCGCTGCGGCCGCTGCTCTTCACGCTCAGGTGAGTCGCTCCCCGCCTCCCGTGCCAGGATCCGGGCTCTCCTCGCTCCCGTGGGTCTCTGCTTGGACGGCTTGACCCTGGCCTCCGCACCTTGGCTCTGGGCAAAGCCCCCTCCCGGCTGAAGCGCGCGGAGGGCCCCCCCAGCCCTGAGCAAACCGCAGGGGAGAAGTCTACGCGGCCGAGAGCGGTCGGAGCTGGGCGATGGTTTCTGACCCTGCAGGTCCAGCCCGCTTCTCCGCGAGAGGCAGGGGGGGGGGGGGGGGGGAGGGGGGGTTTTTGCTTTGTTTCGGGCCGGCTTGGCTCATCCCCATGGCCAGAGAAGCGTGTTGTGGGACTGCTGGGAGGAAATGCCTCCTGCCAGCAAGTGAAATAGCTATGAAATGTCCTCCTTGTCCTCCTTGGAGTCACAGTGAAGGCAACAGGCTTAGCTGAGTGGCTCAGCTGGGACCCCCTTGGGCCAAGTGACTCCAGCACTTTTGAAGCTGGAGGAGGATGTTGTGCAGGTGGGTGGTCGGAGCCTTGCCAGAGTGAGGAGCTCTGATGGGACAGTGGTCCCATGGATGCAGGCTAGAGAGGGTGACTCCGTGTAGGAGCCTCTGGAAAGGCTGGTGCAACCAGCTGGTACAACCTGGTGTCCCCGGGTGTGCTTGCTGAGAGCTGGAGGCGTGGGGATGCCTGTACTGGTCTGAAACTGGAATGCTTTAACGTACTGAGACCAACAGCCCTGCTGAGCGTCAAGTCCCTGAAAGCACGGCAATGCCAAGGGAAAGCCAAGACAGAAAAGCAGTGTCCTAATACGGGGTTAAGGTGCTTGGTTTGGAGCACTTGTACAGGAGAACCGGGAGCCCCTGTCCCTGCCCTGTGTGGTGTTACCGGCCGGCTGTGCTCTGCCTGCTTCGGTCTCTGCTCTGGCAGTAGTGCCATGGGGGATGAGGGCAGTGGGACTCTGGGCTTAGACCTCAGAGCGTCGGGGCTTAACCTCTGCGCTCTGCCCTGCCAAAGAGGGTGTTCAGCTCCACTTTTCCCTGCTTAAATTGAGGGGAAGAGCAGTGTCCCCTCACCTTGTCCACCTGGCCGATGGCCAGCTCAGCTGGCCCTTTGGCATCCTCTCGCTTCCTGCAAATGTCTTGACTGTAACTGCCCAGCTTCAACCCAAGCTTGTTTCCCAAATGCAATCTGGAGGCAGTGGAGGGGATGCAAGCTCCTGGCCTCCGTAGGCTTGTCTATCCTGCCCCTCGCACATCCGCAGGCCTCTTCTGCTTTTGCCCTTCTTACTGGTGAGCTAGTGTTGGGCTGAAGGTCCTGCAGGGTAAGCAAGAAATACATGGGGCCCAGGGCAGGACCAGACACTGGCTTGCTCTTCCAAGAGCCTTCCAGAGCCAGGCTGGTCCTTCCCTGGGAGGGTTGTGCTTGCTGGTGTTCTGCAAAAGTTACAGATGGTGCCCACAACTACAGGAGCGTGCTCTGCTCCTGGGTTGCCCAGGAGAGCAGATGTCTTCCTTTCCCTGCCCCTTGAGCGTAGGGTAGTGGAGACAAGGACTGTTGTGTGTTGAATCACCCCTGGCAAGGAGGACCAGGAAAAAACCCATCTGGCCTGGCTGAGGCAGGTGAAACCATTACTGCACTTCCTTCAAGGATGATCATCAGTAACTGTATGGGTACCCCGAGTGCAAGGGTTAGACACCAAAACTTTATGGTGCATGGTGGGGGAGGAAAACTCTGCTCCCCTAAAGTAGTGAGGAGTATCAAGGCGGCCTTCAGCCAGAGCCTTTTCCTTCTGGGAAAAGGAGTCTCAGTTCTCCCAGGAACTGGGGTCTTGGTTCCTGCCCTCCAGTTGGCAGACTGCTAGCTTTCAAAGAGGTCTTCTGGCCTGAAGAAGGACCCTGAGGCTCTAGGGAGCTCCCTGTATAGGTAGGACTCCTTGCCCAAGGAGGTGCATAGGGGGTGCCCCTAAGCC
>NW_010530675.1:256-698 GCF_000687285.1 Phaethon lepturus | reverse complement strand
TAGCCCCTCCAGGCCGTGGCCAGACCCAGCTCTCTTCTGAAGAGCAGCTGGGCTGGCCCAGCAGTTACAGCTGCTCCTTGCTGCGTTGTGCTTGAGCCAGCAGTGACCTCGCAGGGAGACATTCTGGCGCAGGATATGTTACCAATAAAGTTTCATGGGGTTAAACATTACTCAGGCCGTCAGCTCTGAGCTGCCCGGTCTCCAGGCTGGAGCCTTCTCCCTTGCAGAGCCGAGGCAGGGTGGAGCGAGTCAGTGGGATGACTTTGGCTCACAAACTGGGCTAAAAGCTGTAACCTTAGTCTTGGTGTGCCGAGCCCTCTGCCCTCGCTGGTAGGGGCCGGTTTGCCTCGCTGGCAGGGTGATGGGCGCATGGGTTGTCCTCCAGGACAGCTACGGTTCTTCCGCCTGCGACTGGTGTTGGCTGGAGGACGTCCACGGGGAC
>NW_010530675.1:0-230 GCF_000687285.1 Phaethon lepturus | reverse complement strand
GGCCGGAGCTGTAGCAGCTCCGTAGCAATCGGTCCCGAAGCGGGCATGAGGTCGGAGGCCGCAGCTAAAGCGAGAGCTTTCTGCAAAAGGTTTGAACCCCAAGTGCGCGTCCTCTCGCAGCTCTGTGTTCGAGTCCGGTAGCGAGCGGGAGAGGAGGTGGCCTTCCCCCGCGGCGCACCTACGCGACCCCCTGAAGAGCCGCTCGGAGGGCTGGCAGGAGACGGCGCCAG
>NW_010530674.1:323-2634 GCF_000687285.1 Phaethon lepturus | reverse complement strand
GGGACACACACACACACAGAGTAGCTCCCACAGTCAGTCCGTCCCCGCATCCCAGCACCCGTCTGTCCCGCGGGGTTCCCGGGGGACACGCCGGCCCACCTCTGACAGGAACTCTAATCCCGAGCACAGCATAGTTACCCGCCTGGGTTCTGGGGGGCTGGTTGGGCGACCCTAAACACTCGTGGGAGCTGGCAGGCCTGTAGTACCGCCGTCGTTCGTGGGGAAGGGCACGGGGTCTTGTCCAGCCGAGATTATCCGACAGAGTGTTGCTGCTACCCCGGGGCAAAGAGGGCTGCAGGTGCAGCTGGACATGGCCGGTCAGCGACAGGGGCCTGAGGGCTCTGTCCCCAGGGCCTCCCACTCCTCACACCTCGTGGGATGCTCCTGGCAGCCCGACTCCTGCCAAAAGGGCAAACGGTCTTTCCCCGGGCAAACACCCTGCTCTTTCACTGATAAGAATGGGTGAAATCTGTCTCTTCAGTACATCGGTGGAAATTGTGCTACGCTATAGACAGCTGCACATTTCCATTCTCTACAGTGCTCGCACAAGCTTGCAATACATTTAAGGCTAGCTTGTATTTATTTGTTTATTCTGGCAGCCGCTGGACGGATTATGGTTGTTTTATCACACAAAATCTTGCTATGATTTTTATATTGTCAGTTCAGCAAAGCATGCAAACATATAATCAACTGCTATTGGCTTCAGGGAGACCTAAGTACATATCTCGCATTTAAGAGGGAAGGGAGAAACCCAGAGGCATGCACTCCCTCCCTCTGAGACGAGGAGTTTAAGTATGCTCTATGGAATGGATTTAAACATCTACTAAAGTTGTCGTATGCTTTGCTGAATCAAGACTGAACATTATTGGAAGTATTTAAGTGACTCGGGAACCTATATCTCTTTTTAAACACTTACATAAACTCTGAGGACTTTGCATCTCGGGATTTTGACTTTAAAGGTGCACAAGCTCTTTTGAAGGGTGTACTCCAAAATGTAAGACTCTTCCTTCAACTAGGAGAGTGACAAGAGAGACACATAATTTGATGGGCTAGCAAGCATTAGGTTATCTATGTCTAGGACCTGATTGCTCAGGATTTGGCTGCTTTTTTTCTGCTGATCACTTTGAAACCTGTTTTCTCTGAGGTTCATGTTAACATCAGAAGGCTTTATGATTTCAGCAGAAGCAGAACTAAGTTCATCATCTGGGCTCAGACATTTTGCCTTGAGCTGGAGACATACCTTTGACCAGAAGAGAGCATAGAAGTGCTTGGAAATTTAAGATAAAAAGAGATACTCACTTTTATATGTGCCTTCCAGAGCTTCGGAGAACTCAAAGTTCAAGTCCCTGGCTTTGCGTGATCCAGAAGAGGGGATTTCTTTGGTTTTATCTCTGTCCAGGACCTGTGTGACTGTAGGCAGACCAAAAATATCCACCCGGACTTCTCATGTCCCTTCTCAGGACCTTTTCTCAAAAATATTCAACCTGTGTGAAAAAGTAATAAAAGTTCTGGTGAAGAGACAACCAGACAGTGCCTGTTACACGGGAAGGAAGCACCACATTCATTAGTAGCTCTGGGTTATCCCGTATTAGCTAGAAAGCCTGCACCTATGTTTTAAAGTCTGCGTCTTAGCAGAGCTAAAGTGTGCTTAAACGTTCTCCTGAATAGAATTTTTTTGGTAGTTGTTGTTCACTATTTAGCATTTGTGCAGGGAACGAGACCTCGTAGTCCTTGCTCAAGCATGGCTCCCACTGACTTCCATAGGAAAAGGGCAGCCTGTGTGAGCAGGCATCTGTGTGTGTTCCATATGCACACACATCCATTATGGATGATATACAAGTGCTGCTCATGCTTCCCGAGCAGATTGCTATGGTAAGGCTCACATCCCACTGATCTCACTGCAGGGATTAGGAAGCGTTCAGAAGCCTCCCAAAAATGCATTACAAACACTGCATGGAGAAATTACCTCCTCCAGCACCGACACAGAGTCATTGCCGTGGTGCGATGAAGGAACTGTTAAACAGACACAGCAACAGCACTGAAGCTGGATTCTAGCCAGGGTATTTCAAGCAACTTGTAAAAAGTTCACCGATTCTTTAATGACTCCACCTGGTTAGAGCAGGACCTCTGTTTTATGTGCCTTCCAGAAGATATGTTGCAAGAGAAGTGTGTCTTAGATGATATGAATCAAACTGGTTTCTCTAACATCATGTTGGTCTGGAATAGCTGTTGACCTGATGGAGTGTTAATGGGAACATTTATTTGTTTCTTTATCACTACAAAGATGTCATATATACTTACCCCGCTGCTG
>NW_010530674.1:0-289 GCF_000687285.1 Phaethon lepturus | reverse complement strand
ACTGTTCCCAGAGGTCTGTCAGCACAAGAGCCATTATAACATGACTGCCAGAGGTAATTTCCACTCCCCCCCCCCTCATTATTTCTTCAAATGATTCTGTAAAGAGAGAAAGAACTCGGATACAAAAATCGCCGGGAAAAGAACAGCGCAGTGCGACGTGAGGCAAAGAAGCTTTCCTGAACGCTTGTCAGTCGCCGCTCTTATTGCTCATAGAAACAACACCCCGCAGCCCGGATCCGCCTGGGCGCGGGGCGCGCGTGCTGCCCCGGCGCGGTGACGGGGGATTCGC
>NW_010530673.1:26655-26929 GCF_000687285.1 Phaethon lepturus | reverse complement strand
CGGTGCCGGATTCAGTAGCAGCCAGGGCTGGAGGGAGCCCTCACCACGGAAATGTATCCTTGAGACGTGAGAGGCAGCGAAGGCGGGGTGGCCGTGCTGCTGGCGTGGGCCTGGGTGTGTCAGTGCCGCGTTACGTGGCCGAAAACCCTGGGAAGGGACGCTTCTCCCTCCTGCTCTGGCAGTAGGACTTTCATAGGGGTAATGGAGGGCGAGGCTCCGCTTCTAGTCCTAGAGGTTGGCTGGGGCAGCGGGGCGCGCCGCTCCAAGGGAGGGG
>NW_010530673.1:0-26594 GCF_000687285.1 Phaethon lepturus | reverse complement strand
GGGGGGGAAGTGTAGCCTGAAACAAAGCCTTAGTCGATTGGATCCCAGATGGCTGCTTTTCTAGCCTGAAGTGAGAATATTGTGAAGTGGGGTCAGTCTTTGGTACGGCAGTTTTAATGTGTATAATTAAAGTGTCACAGTTGTAAAGCTAAAACCCTAAGCTTGTTAATTTCCTTTGTTGGGCAAGGAAGGAGCCACTGTTTTTTCATTTTTGCTTCCAGCCCTTTAATGGCTGTTACACATAGCTAAAGCTAACTGTAAAGCTCAACCTAAGTTGAACTGGGACTGTACGCACAGAATGTGGTTCATATGGGAGTTTGGGTAACATAGGAAAGCTCTGTTTCTCTATAAAGCTGTACCCAGCGTTCCTTGTAGGATATTCTCCACTGGTTGCTGTTAGAGTTGGTTAGGTGACTTTTAGTAGAGTTCAAGTATTTCCTTCTTTTAGGAGTAGGAACTGCGAAAGTGATGGAAAAAACTCCTCTAATTTTCCATTTTTTCCATAGAAAAAAAAACATAAAGAACTGATGTCAGGTGTAACTTGGGGGCAGCCTGGTAGTGAAACTTGATGTAAGTGCTTTGTTGCCTAACTGAAAATGTAGACAAGTGTAAAAAACACTGAGTGAGAGAACTAGCGGTTAAAACTTCTTCTCCAGAATCTTAACACTGTTTTATTGACTTCCGTACCAATAGTCAAAGGATGTGTGGTGTTTGCTTGCCTGTACTGGTTGATTTTTCCTATTTGTGCCAGAACTTAAGGCTCTGAAAGCTACTCATATTGGATCTGTGTGTCATTTTAGATACAAGGTTATTTATCCATGTCATTAATTTTTTTTTATGTGGATGGAATATGTAAACTAGTGATGAAGAGATGTTTTTATTTAATCTCATCTGGTAAAGTTACAGCATTACTGAAGTCTTCATAAGAACCCTTCATTTAAGGATGTTATCTCAAGAGGCAGCGGGTGAAGATGTGATTGGCCCAAAGTCACACAGTAAGATGGTTCTGGTGCTGAAAATAGATTTTAAGTCTCTTAATATGCAGTGTTGTTCCGAGTACCAGAAAATGGTTACTTTCTGTATAATGAGTAATTTGCAGCACAAATGTATTGATCATCCTAAACAGGTCTTGCAATAGTTGTTAATACTGCTACGGGGTCTCCTTCTCCCTTTTAATTAAAAGGGCATTCAGAAACTGATAATTCCATTTACAAACCAAAAGCAGAAAATGAGTAAATATTTTTTTTTCCTCCCTTGATACTTAAGATGCACTCTTCTGTTTAAACATGGTAGCGAAAGTTCTAATACTATAGCTTTTTAATAAGTGACATTATGGATCATATAGTTAAGGAAGGATCCCGATTTTTTTTTTTTTCCCTCAATGCAAGTTCTTTTCTGTGTTTTTCATGTCCTTGCCACTCTGAAGGAATCCATATTACAGTATTCCTAAATATTAAGGTACCTCCACATTGCTAATATTAATGAAGTAGGGGCATAGTTCATGGGCATGTGACTTCAGAAGAGGGCTTCACATTAACTGCTACAGGAGACTTGTGGCCTGGAGTGGTATTTGGAATTCCCCCAGGAAAGTGAAATGTTTAAGTGTCTGCTAAGACAAGAGAGATGGCGCTTTCTTTGTCCATGGAACTAGTACATTGCACAGTGCTTTGTAGAAGTGTATGTATAAGTGGGGTAAATGACATGGTGGAGCACAAGAATTCTTGTATTAACTTTTAATTCCTAGCAACTTTAACATGAAGCTGTTTGATAGTCATTCTGCAGAAATTCTTGCACAGAGAATTAAGGAATTCTGAATCTGAAATCTGGGACTGAAATGTGACTTTCTGTTTCCACTGAATTCTGAACTCTTCCCAGTGTACATTTTTCTTCACTTCTAATGCCCCAATTTCTTCAATTGATCTCTTTTTTTTTTTCTTTTTTGGTTGTAGGATGAACTTTTTCATGATTTGATTGAAGAATAACTGTTTTCATGTATATGTGCCTGTCTGCCTTTCATAGCACTCTGTGTAGTCTTGCATTCTGTGTGTAGAAACACATAGAAAAACAATTTCTACATATGTGAAACACAGGATTTCTGATTAATTCTGATTGTGGGAGCTGTAGCAATTTTATTATCCTAAGCACAAAATGAATTTGTGGTATTACCCAACTCCAGAAGCTATTGAAGTATTTCAATATCAAATAATAGTTAGACTTATTATTATAAATGAAGCTAAATCACTTAATTGGCTTCAGACTTTCCTGAGACTCAAAAAATCACTAAGACGTCCCTGTCTTTTTGTAAGTAGAAATGTGTTGGAAGTGAATTTGGCAAATAGGCTTATTACATAATTTGGTGCTCTACTGCATGCAGCTCCTAGTATTTTCAGGATATGTAAAGATTGTTTGATTGCCTTCCTGACTTTCTGTTGTTTATCTTTACTAGTTTCTGCTTTTTGTGCTGCAGCTTAAAGAAAGCATTGTATAGCAAAACCTTTCCTGGTATTACAGAAGTTGATTTTGTAGGATACATACCAAGATTCTTCATACTTACGTTATGAGTTAGCATAGCAAAACATCCAAGTTGATGCATGTTGAGAGCAGAAGACAAAGTTATCTTCCTCTAGATTCAGTATGTCTGCATACAGAGGACACTTGTTTTAGCTTTTAGTTTGACTCCATTTATTGTTTTAAGAGATGATGATGATGAAAAAGCATTTCACATAACTGGGTGTGAGTCAGCTGTTATCACAGTGGGGTTGATAGTGAAAGCTGAATGAGTCAAACCTGACTTGTTATCCTAAAAGATTGCCCCTTGAGCGTGATTATTTTACAGGATAGTTTAGCTTTTCAAGTATCGGGTTAAGGTAAGAGGAAGTGAACCTCTAATAGTGAGAACTTTTATTCTGGATACAGTTGCCTGAGAATGTTTCCATTGCCTGCCTTGGACAACATGTCAAGAAAATCTATCCCTTCAGCATGCACAGACAGCCTTTTCTGAGTAATTAGTAATTCCCAATCCTCTTTTAGCCTTTTTTGAATGTTTTGACTGCAAGTCTTTAGCAACCTTTTTTTATTCCCTTCAGTTGTTGATTATTCTGTGCCTTGCCTCATTTGTTGAGCTACAGTTACTGCAGTGTGTAATTGTGCTGTGGCTAGACTTAGCATTTTATGAAAGCATAAAACGAGTGAGAGTTAATTTAACCTGTCTTTTTCAGAATGTTGCATGGGAAGTCAATACTTGAGTTACGAACTCTGGAAGTCTGAGTTACTCTTGGTGATAGGGATCCTTCTCAGCATTACAGCTGTTATTTCTGGGAGGGTGGTGTGAGCAAGAGCAACAATTCTCAGCAATTCATGAAATTCTTGTCATAAGTAGGATATTTTAAATTGTTGGTTTGAGAGAATGTTTATTTAAGCTGTCAATATATAATAATGGATACATCTTTTGCATGCTGTGTTGTATTAAGGGGTAGTTTTTGAGCTAGCCTTAAGGTAAACCTAAAATAAAATATATTTTATTTTATTCAGAGAATTATCTGCAGTTCTGTTTGTCATAATTTAGTGTTCAGTGGTAATATCACTACTGTTTTAAGGTTGTACATGCTCTTATCTTGGTTTCCTTGACCAGTAATTCAGCCAAAACTTTTGGAAGGTCCCCATCTAGAAAGCAGAGCTACTCTTCTAAAAATGAAAACTCCGTGGAAGAAAGTTTTGAGGATCTGCTCTTGAAGTATAAGCAGATACAATTAGAGCTTGAATACATTAATAAAGATGAAAGACTGGCTTTGAGCAACAGGGAAGAAAATGAACAAGATGATGATAAAACAGTGGACACTGAGGACCAAGTAGCTGTAGAAAATGACAGTATTACAACGGATGCTATGAAAGAAGTATCTCCTGAGGAGAAAAATCCGGTTATAGCTTTTCAGGCATTCGAATTGAAACCTCTCAGACAAAAACTGCCTACTCCAGCTGAGAGGAGCAGATTAAAAAAAGTCAAAGAAGGAACGAAACAGTCATCACAAAAATCTGAAGTCACAGAATCTGGCCAAGGTAAATACTTGTAAAATTGTTTTAGCTTGTAAAGTTCTTTTTGCTTTCCATTGTTTATTCTATTTATTAGGTATTGGGGAAAATTTTACTTTAACTAAAATACTAATTTTAATTAAAATAGTAAATGTTTTAAGTTATAGGTTTAATGTACTTAATTCCTGTTTTTTGTAATTCAAGGAATTACAAGACTTGAAGGTTTTAATTGCTGTCCACAGCAGAAATCATTGGCTTTCACTTAGTTTTCCTGCTGTTTTTCCCTTGTTCTTTTTTGCAGAAGCAAAACATGGGGTTTTTTTTTTAGCTTAAAAGATAACATTTAGAGATATCTTTTTCTGCATTTCATCTTTGTTACATGGTTTCTTCAGTGTAACAAGCCTGTATGTGAGATTTTAACCAGAATTATTTTGGTCGTAATTGGTATTCATGAATAGTGAAGAAATCGTAGGCCAGAAGTATAAAGGATTTGTAGAAGAAACGTAGCTGAAGGGTAGAATAACTGTCTTGTCCAGGTAGTTCTGGACTGTCGGCCAAAGAGGGTAATTGCTCAGTTGCATGAAGCAGTTAGTGAGAAACAAGTTATTGTGTCCAGCTGACCTGCGGTAAAAGTCCTTGAGTCTACTTTTAAGTCTGCAGCAAAGTAAAGCAGCTAGCTTAAACTTTGTATTCTGAGGCTTCATCTGGTTCTAATAAGCGTTTGCTGTGGTTGAGGGTGTGCTGCTGGATATCACTTGTCATCTTATGTTAGCTAATTTGTCAATGTGTGTAAACTATCAATTTGAGTGGGAAGAGACAAAGCAGTACATGGATGGATGAAGAACACAGGTGAATAATTAGTAGGAATATGAAGGTAGGACTAGAACATTGAAAGTCAGAATGATTTATACATCACTTCAGGGTGAAACTTCAGAAGATGAAGCCTGTAAAGAAACCAAAAGAGAAAACTGATAATTAGTAGTCAAACCACCTCATTCTAGATATTTTTCCCCTTGTGTCTTTCTCATTATTTAAAAAAAAAAGTTCTGGTATTCTTTAAGATGTCTGTACTTTTTAATGGGAATCATGGGGAAAAACAACTGATCTTGACCATAGAAGAAAAACCAGTAGCCTGCAGGAAGAGAGCATAGCAAGGCAGGAGTAAAAAAGGTATTTAAAAAGCAGAACAATCTCAAAAAAATCCAACTTCAAAACTTAGAAGCACTGAAGTTGAAAGTGCAGTTCATGTGGTAGTGAAAATAGATGCTGTAGCACGTGCATTAAGAGCATCTCAGTTTTTGCACACTACTCAAATATATGACATAAGAATGATCTGAAAGCAGACAGATTATGTATGAGTGACTGTGTGTGGCAATGTAATGCAGGCTTCCAAAGTAGAAAAACCCAGCTGATTCCAGGTATTTCAGATTAATGTGTGTCAGGTGAATGTATACTACTTGATTATGCATATGTTAAGAAATCGGCAAAATTTGTTTTTCCTCATTATATTTACTTTTAAATAGCATACTGGATGTTTTTCCAGTCCTGTTCAAGTTGAAGAAACTTGTCTTAAAACTCAGGGAAGTTTATGTCTCATTCTAGAATTAATTCTCTGTGGTTCAGCTGCTTTGACAGAAGGTTTACAGTATTCGCTGCTTTCCTTCCCTTGTTGCCTGTTAGTGTTCTGCCAGTGTTTAAGAGTGTTTTAGCTTGTGTAGTATGTCCCTGCATATATCTGCATCACAGAAACTCCTGTACCATCTATGTGTCCCTACTTTCATCCTGTGGACTGAATGGTCCACTCTTTTGAATTTTCGTTTAGAATACATGTGAGTATTAGATATTATTTTTCTTCCTCTTGTATGTGTGCTGTTAAAAAATGCATGCATGTGCAAGCAGGAAGACATTTCAGCATTTGCTACATACTGTTTTTCTTTGGTTATGAGGTCTTGGTATATTTTAAACAGTGCCTTTCTGAATGTGACTTTTTGTAAAATGCTAGGAAGAGTAAAAGCTGTACAGAGCGCAAACTTATTTTCTACCAATTTGAATTGTGGGAAGGAATCTCTCTTTGAGAAAAGACTAATACAGGAAAAGATCTCCAAGCTTCTCTCTAAATGTTTATTTCCTTCTGATGCACGTAAACATATATATGTGGTTATATATAAATTATATAAATATAAAATTTTTCTATCAATTTTATTAATATCTATTAGCTATAGTTATAGTATGTATATTACTATGGATATATGGGTTTTGGGCATTCTAACAAATTAGTATGTCAACATCTTAATGTTTATCAGGAAAGCATTACTATTTATTATTAATTTCCATAGGATAGCTCTTTTCTATTTTCCTTTGGCATGAAATGGAGCAAAGGTGTTCTTACTGCAGCTTTGGGTGTTCATATTAAATTCTGCAAAAGACTGACCAGTTGCTTAAAATAGCTGCCAGTGGAATATGAGATGCTCAGGACAGCAGCTGATACGAGATGGTAGCATAAAACAGATGGCAAGAAGCCTTCTTTTCCCCTTGTCTCCAAATCTTTTTTTCTCTGCTTCTTGGGGAAGTACATGTCAACTTTAAGATGGAGAATTACTACAAAATGACAAATCTTGCCTTAGGCTTATGGCGTCATGATGTTGTGGATTTCATCAGACATGCCAAGCTTATATTGATGTTTGTTAATGTGCTCTTATACATACAACTGCTGTTCTGTTTTACACTATGTACCAATGCTACTGATAAAATATGTTTGTATGGATTAAATTTGCACAAAATTTTAATGAAGCGCTGTCTCATGAGAAACAGCTCATTCAATTATGTGGTATTTTTCTTTTGGAAGGTGGAGAAGGCAAAGAACAAACATCAGTGCGAAAGCTTAGCAGTTCAGATGTTATATCTGAAAAGGTAAGAAAGTATTCCTCTGTAGATGAGGCATAATTGCATTATGTTAGTCCAATAGCTTTTTTCCAAATTGCAGTCCAGAAATGTTTCAGTAATGGAAGCAGTCCATTCTTAAGGAATGATACCAGTACAGTAGGATTTTTAAGCTTTCTCCTGGTAAAAATTTTGGGACAGACTTCAAAAGGCTTTTTCAGAAAAGATTTAGTTATTAAATGACGTTTCCTGACTTTTTGTCTTATCCTTTCTTCTCTTTTCTTCTCAAGAAGCTGCTTGATGATGAGGAGGAGATGTCTGAGTTGCAACTTAGGCTTCTTGCACTTCAGTCTGCTAGTAAAAAATGGCAGCAAAAAGAACAACAGGTGATGAAGGAAAGCAAGGAAAAATTAACAAAAACGAAAAGTGTAACACAGAAAGTCAAAGCCAGTACAAAAGCACATTCAACAAAAAAAACTAGTGCTACAGGTAATAAGTTTAATGTTACTGAAATGGCTACCAATGGCATGACCTCTGAAATAAAAAATATTGGGCAATGAGCCTTTAATCCTTCTAAAACCCCATATGTCTATTCAAAGCTCTTAAAGAATCTAGGATTAGGGGGAACCATTTAGGTAAGGTGGAGTTAATCACAGATCTTTTTATTTAAAGCCAAGCAAGCTTTGAGAAAACAACAGACAAAGACATCAAAGAAGATACAGCAGCAAAAGGAACAAGACAGGCGTCAGAAAGAGGAAGACCAGAGGAAACAAGAAGAGGAAGAGGAGAGAAGAAAGAGAGAAGAAGAAATCAGAAAAATTAGGGACCTCTCAAATCAAGAAGAGCAGTACAATCGGTTTATGAAGCTAGTTGGAGGAAAGAGGAGATCGAGAAGCAGGGTAACATTTTTTTATACGGTGTTCAAGTGTTACATTTGTGATTCATGAGTGATTTCTGTCTTTATGACCCTCCTGGTTCTATATTCCTCCTTCACTGCCTCCCTTAAAAGAAAGAAAAGCTCAAAGCATTTCAGTGTTCACAATGTTTTAATCCCATGCTAGACAGGCATTACCAAACCTCTGGGTTTGGTAAGATCAGTTTTGCATGAGTTGAACATTTGCAAGTCAGTGGTAAAGTATTTTCCTCCTAAAGGTATTTTGAACATTGTGATCAAAGAGCAGTCTGTAATTGAACACAAACCAATCAACCAAACTTCCTTGGCTTTCTTGTCTTGGATTGCAGTTTTGTCTCCACATTTTCAAACTTTTTGTGTCTGTACAACTTCAGTGGCCGCCTCCTTTCAAAATGTAATCTGAGGTTTGGTTTCTTTGTAGTGTTTTTTAATTTGCCAAGGTACAAAATATGCCCAGACACAAAAGATTGACCTCATTTACAGGATGACAGAGTTGTGTCAAATTTATGAGGGAATACAGTTACTGCAGTGGTGATCATGCTGCACTTGTAGGTGGCCTTCATTCTCTGATCTTCAGATTGGCAAAAGGCACTTGAATAGTGTTCTTCCTCTAGAACATTGGTACATTACAGAAGAAAAATGACTGTGTTTCTTCAGCATTAATGCTTTCATCATGGAAGTAGTACAGCTGCTGCAGCTAGATGTTTCAAGTGCTTGGAGCTACTGATGTGCTGTAATGAGAAGTGAAACCACAACTAAGGGAATGGTGACTCCCTATTTGAGGTTATAAATGGGGCTCTTGTATAATAATGAGTGGAAAATAGAGGCTAAAAGTGTTTAACTGTAAACAGTAGAAATTTTGAAAGCTACTGAAATGTCTACTGTATGTGTCTGAAAGATACAAACTGAGGAGTCTTAAGAAGCCATATTTACCTGTTCTGCATATTTTCATTGTTCACTGAACATTGATTGGCAACCATATAGTGTTAAGCATTCTTTAAGCAGTCTGATTTATTAGTTGACAGTCTCTGGGCATGTTTTAGTGGTATGTGGTTCCTTCTGGGACAATAAAAGGGTTCTCCACCTGAGACATCAGTCTTAGAACAATCAGAACATATTTCACCTAAACACACAACGTTTTTCATAGTGAAGATGATCCTTGTGCAATTTTGTGTTGTTTCTAACAAGGGTTGTTCAAGTGCTCTTGGTAATTGCCATGACAGATTAATTCTCTTTCAGTGTTTCAGAAATATATAATACCATGGCATTTTACCAGATACATAATGACCTCACAGGTATTTAAAAATTGCTTCTAAGTATCATGACTCCCCTCATGGCAAAGAGATCCGTTTTTAAAACTGCCTATTCATTTGTCAAGTCACTACCTGCAATGGATTTGATTAAAAGGTAATCTTCAGTTTGCTCTTTTTGTATGAGCTAGGTAAGCTGTATATGTAAAGCAGTTGGAAGACAAAATTATAAAGGCCTGTTTCTAAAATTTACTTCTAACTGGTTTGCTCTAAAAGAATAACATAAGACTAACTAAATAAAATACACTTTTTTGTGTGTTTAGTCTTCAGATACAGACTTGAGATGGTCTTTGGATAAGCAGACTACAGATAGTGCTGCAGGCGTATATCAGCATGATAATTATGATGAAGTTGCTATGGATACAGATAGTGAAACTAACTCTCCAGGTAAGACTTAGTTGCAGTTTTCTTGTATGGTAATAGATAAAAATAGCTAAAAAGTAGGGAATGAGCTATCATTTTAGGAGGAAAGTCTTTCTTTTGAGATGCGGCAGTTATAGAACTAACATCTTAAGGTGAGCTAATTCCATCTTGTTTTAATGCTGACTTTTTCCTCTCCATTTCTGCTGTGGTAGTATTTTGAAGGTCTTCAAGGTTATGCTGTTGTCATTACAGTACTGTAGAGTTTATTCTTTTACATTCCCAAGCAGCTGCATAGGAAGTAAGGGCCCCAGGGTGTTGACTAGTTAGACAGCAGCTTTGCCAAAAAGGGCCTCATGGTCCCGATGGACATTAAGAGAAATGTGACTCAGCAGCGTGGCTTTGGGTGATAAAGGCAAACTGTGGCCTGGGTTATGGCCCTGTGACTATAGTGGGTGGTTGGTTGGAGGGGGCTGTTAAACACTGACGAGACTGCATCAGTTTTCTGGTTTCACAGTAGGAGAAGGATAGTGATGTACTAGCAAAGGACCTTTTTGAATAATGGAAACTGTTTCAAGCCTGTTTGTTCATAAAGTTCACTGGGGACTAGAACACTTTATGGAAAGAGAATGGAAGAGCTGAGTTTGTGTTGAGAGGAGAAGGCTAAGGAGGGCTTTTGCTGCTGTCTTCAACTACCTAGTGGGCAATTACAGAGAAGACAGAGGCAAACTCTTCTGTGGAATGTGCAACAGAAGGACAAGGGGTAACACTTAAAGTGTAACAAGATAAATTCTGGGTATTCTGTAAGGGAAAACTGTCACAGAGGTTGATCAAACACTGGAACAGGCTAACTGGAAATGTTGTGGAATCTACATCCTCAAATATACTTGGAACTTGACTGGGCAAGGCCCTTAGCAACATGACTTTGAGGGCAGCCCTGCTTTGAGCACCTGGGGCATATGCCTTCCAGAGGTCTCTTCCAGCCTAAATCATTTTGAGTTTGAGGTACATTTAAGGTATTCAGGTTTCCTTGTTCCATCTCAACATCTGGAGTGTTGAGAAAGCTTCATTAAACATACTACCTTATTGGCCATTTTTATTCTCTTGCTTTTCATCTTTCATCTTTTTTTTCTTTTTTATCTTTTTTTTTCCCTCCTTTCTTGTCAGACTTCCTTATAAAATAGTTTGGTAAAATACTGCACCTGCTGTTTTGGACACGTAAGCTACATGACTGCTGTTGATGAAGTATCTCAAGGTCTAGTCTTATGTTTCAGAATTCAGTATCAGCTGTGTATTTGGTCTGCTTCTGTCGTAATTTGTATTGTGTTTTTGGTGGCCGGTAAACAGGAGACTCTGTGTTGAGATACCTAGTTTAAGAAGGTAGATTCTTGCAAATTAAATCAAATAGGGCTGAAAAATTCTGAATCTTTATCTTAGTAGTACTGTTTGGCTGTACTTGCATTTTGTATGTAAAATAGAAAAAGGACAGATAACTACTCTTTTTATGTACATATATGTAAGAAATAAATGCACTGTGCTGTGTCTGGTGTTAACTTTCAGATTGGTGCATAGTAAAGTCATATGTTTCCTGCTATTGCATTGAATCAGTTGAAGTATAAGCATGAGTGGGTGTTTAGTAATTACCTGTCAGGTTTCTTACACTTGATAATTTTTTTAATTGTAGCTTCTTCTCCAGTGCAGCCTCCTTTCTTTGAATGTCCAATAGGATATTTTCCACCTCCAGTACCACCAATTTCCTTGCCACTGCCACCTCCAATTCCAGTAAGTAAACTTGAAAGGAGTGTGTTTTTGATTTTGTATCTTACTTCTAATGCTAAAGTTAGTATTAAATTTAGCTTCTATTTTTTGATACAATTCTCTATTTGGTCATTCCCTTGAACTATCTAATAGACTTATGGTTGCATTTTTAAAACTCTATTTCACCTGATCCGATTCCTGTTTAATGGAAGTTATCCCTATGGAATTAAAATTGGATCTTCATTGTTAGAACTATGCTGTTTCCTAACAGAATTGCCTGAAACACATAAGGAAAAATAATTAATTGGAATTGTTAGTGCAAGGCCACTTTGCCTCGTATCTCTAGGCCACGTGTGTAGATATGCTTATTTTCTGACTTGTTACCGGGCGGGGGGGGGGAACCCGATGAAAACTTGGCTCATTGCAGTCCTTCTTTTCAGACTTTGCATTTGGACTATATGCTGTCTGTCTGCTCACCTAAAGAGTCCACATGGAAATTGGATTACTGTGATGTTTTTCCCACCACTTTTCTTCACTGAATGATTGTTACTCTTTTTAGTAAAGCAGTAGAAAGTGGTCATTCCCTGCCATGACAGCTTCTGAATTTTTGACTGGGGGAAACTGCAACTTTGTTAGCTAAGACAATTTCATAAAACTGTTTAAGGACTGTTTTTTCAAGCAGTGTGAGCCTGTTTGGTCAGCCATATTTCTGTGGCTAGACTATCTCTGCTTCTGAATTCTCATTTACGTTTAGTTTGTATGTCTGTACTACTTTACTATCCAAATGTAACCATTATCGTCTTTGAGGAATTACTATCCGTTTAGCAGCAGCCTTTGAAAGTGATATAAATCCATTGCACTTTGAATTGGTTTTAAATTGAAATAATTTAGGTCTCAGTCTCTGCTAAATAATCATAAAGCAGTAGTAATTTTCATGTTTCAAACCATTGTTTTCCTTTTTATCTCAGCCTGTACCATCTTTGAGCCAACTTTACGTGGAGGGTATTTCTTGTGTTTCTCTTGAGCCACCTCCACCTCTTCCACCTCTTCCCCCTGAAGAGCCTGAACAGCCACCAAAACCTCCATTTGCAGATGAGGAAGAAGAGGAGGAGATGCTCTTAAGAGAAGAATTACTGAAGTCTCTAGCCAACAAACGAGCTTTCAGATCTGAGGTACTCCACTGGTTTTCAAATGTAAACCTCTAGATGGCAATCTTGACCAAAACTTAAATATGACCTGCGAAGTGAGGGTTACAGGCTTTTTTTTGTGCTGCCTTTCTGATGATTTTTAAAAAAAACCAAGTAATTTCTCTGAATTTCCATCACCCTCTGCCCCTCAGAAGAACCTGAAACAAAACCCACCCAGGAATCTCCTTTGAATTGTTAATTGCAGCTTGTCTTTTATTGCTGAAGGAATTATGAAACTTCAAGGTACTGAAAATTGAGTATGTTCAGGGGAATGGGGATTTTATTTTCTGGGAAAAATTTTTTTATTTATCAGCTGTCAATTAGAAAATGATATGCTTTTTTTTCAACCTTCTAGCAAAAGGAGTTAGGAGAGGCTAACTGTTTTGTTTTTTGTTGGTCTGGTTCTTTTTGGACTGAGAAGCAAAGTTTGTGGTTTTGAAAATTTAGATTGTTTTTGACCTCATTAAAAGGTTGCAGATCTTTTGCAGTTGACCTGTGAATAACTGGCATATTCTTGCATGCCTTTTAGATGTTATTGCAGATTTGCAAGATTTGTCTAATACGTTTGGATAGTCTACCTAAATCACAGTTCCAAGACATGTATGGAACAATCTTATTTATACTCTTTTAAAATAGTTGTGTATAGTGTGTATGTTTATGATTGTATTTTTGTTTTATTTTGTTAGGAAACATCAAGTAACAGTGGTCCACCCTCCCCTCCTGTTCCAGATAACTTGCAGTCTGTGCCAAGAAGCAATCTGTCCGCTGTCAGTATTAATACTGTGTCTCAGCCACGGGTACAAAATACAAAGTTTGTTAGAGTACCAAGGCCTCCACGAGCAGTGATCACAGTAAGCAAATATTGGTGCTTTCTATTAATAAGACTATGGATTAGAAAATGTATTGAAGTTGTCCTCAGTTCAAATAAACTTAAGGTCTTCTAGTGATACAGCACAGAACAGTGGAGCTTCAGTTAAACATTTGAATTATTAGTAACTTTGATAATCACCGAATAAACACTGGCACAGGTTGCCCAGAGAGGTGTTAGATGCCCCATCCCTGGCAACATTCAAGGTCAGGTTGGATGGGGCTCTGAGCAAACATTTAGTTGAAGATGTCCCTGCTTATTGCAGGAGGGCTGGACTAGGTGACCTTTAAAGGTCCCTTCCTACGAAAAGATTCTATGGCAATCCATTTTCTCTTCTAGAAAGAATCTGACAACTGAAGTAATAATTTACAGTTTAAGAGAGCATCAAAACATGCCAGCACTAATCTGAACTAAAAGAGGCTGTAAATATAGTTCAATTAATTGCTTTTCCAGATTAGCACAGACTAAAGCTTGCTGCTCAATGGTAGCTGAGCCAATCTAATCACTGTTTGTTGCCAAAAAAGAGGTGATCTTGCTCTTTCTCCTGCTCCTGGTCAAATGGTGTGTCCTTTCTTTTAATTTGGGGTCTGGAGCATTAGTCCTGTTGCTTAACTTTTATTTAACATGCCAAACTGGTAGAAGACTAAGCTTGGTGGGGGGGGAAAGTACTTCTAGGGGGACTTGAGTTTTTTCAGTGAACAGTGTGTGAGAATCAGAGCTAGAACAAAAGTGGTCGCACATGGCATGTCTGTGAGTGCATGTGGAAGACAGAGGAGAGAGTATTCTCTTCAGGCAGCAGCACACTTCGTTACATTAATTCAAGCCATATTTTGTAACTTGACCTTCTTTTGAATGGTCAAGGGAGGTATGTGCAGCTAGCATTTGGTTTGTGATGTCTGCAGTCTCCTTGGATTATTGGAAATGTGTTACAAAAACATACTTGCCTGTGTTATGCCAGACTGGAAGCCCATGAAATCTACTGTTCTATTTATGGCAGTGAACCATACATAGTGGGTAGTTTGCTATTATTTTAATAACACATCTTACAAAGATGGTTTGTTGTAGCTCTTTCCCATGCAGATTCTCTAATGAATAGCATAATTGAGTCTATACCTTTGTCTCCACCCAGTGGAAGGCATCTCTAATAAACTATTTTTTTTTTTTACTGAGTTTGGAGGAATATATAGTGTCTTTGAGACTATTATATCACTATCAAATCTAGCTGTAGCTGGCCAGCAGCTTTCTTGCGCATAAATACAGACTATATGATCACTTGGTCACCTGATGCCATAATGGAGGGGGGAGGGGGGGGGAACCTCACCTTAAGATGGTAGATACCTGAATGTTCCTTTTTTAGTCCCTGTAAGGTCTACTTTCCTTTCTGTAGGAATATTGTGCTCTTAAGCTTAAAGTGGATGTATTTTTTTTCTCTGTACCCATCTTCACAATCTACTTTAAATTCTAGATATAACTAAAGTAATTGTTCAATTTGGGCATGCTAATAAATCATTTCACATTTACTTACATTTTTAAGTGTTCTTACATTTAAATACTAAACCTATTGTGAAAAAACCCTTAAACTACCACATATTCTATTGCCCTGAGACTTCATTAACTGCTGTTGCAGAAATAAAGAAGAACATGTTACTGGGGAGCTGTTGGTTTGTTTTAGTAACATAATACATGTCTCATCAGCTGTGCTGTTGAAAGGCATTATGTAAATGTTAAAAAAACCTGCAACTGAAATTTACAGCCTGTTGCTAATGATGGTTAGCTTAGTTAAAGCTGACAGGTTAATACCTTATACTTGAACCAGCTAGCTTGGCTAGTGTCTTTTACAAAAATGGTTATAGAAACAAAGCATTTTGCGTTTGTTAATAACTTTTTTAAATAGCTTGGGAAATAAAACATTTATATATACAATAGGTGTGTGTTTTAAAGAACTTAAGGCCAAATAATTTTCACAGGAGACTAGTCACAAGGTATTTCTGTCCTCTGTGAAAACAATATCAATTACACCTGTTAGTATAAGCTTTTATAAACAATTTCTATTGAATGCTTCTGATTTTTAACTTTAGTATTTGGTATTTCTTATTAGAGCATAAAAAAACTTGTGCTCATAATTTAATTTTGAACTGAAAAACTGGTATTTTTTCTGTGAGCATTGTTGAATATACCCAGAAATTAAAAAACCACAAAGGTATAGAAAATGCAAATTCCTCAGGTTTTTGAAATCTAACCTCATAGTTTTGGGGTCTTGGTAGCTTTTCAGTGTTTGAGTGTATTCACCACATTTCAGAAGAGGTTTTAGACTTGGAAACCTTGGAGTTTCTTCTGTGGAGTTGAGGACCTCTGCATAGTGAAATATGCAGGTATTGGTTTGCCATTTCAGTGACATCTTGTAACTCTTTTTCAAAGTAGTCATGGACACTCAGGGGTCTGTTCACCACAGATTGAAAATATGTCTTACAACATTATGGAGAGATCTGTGTTACAGCTGAGACTGTGGTTCTGGTGCAGCAGAAGCTGATCTTACCGAAGGCAGTATGATGGTAGTTGCCTGGTGTTACTTTACTGATTGTTAAACACTTTGCTGAACCACATGAAAAAATAACACCTGGGAAAAAACACATGGAGAAAAGTGGAGTTTGACCCTCCCCACTGTTAGCTTTTCCCCTAGAAGAAAAATAGGAAAGGCAGTTAGAGACTGTTTACACAGCTGTGCCAAAAGCAGCTTGACAGCTTTGCTCTTTTAATACTAAGAGCCAGTGATAGGGAAGGGGTGTATTGGGCATCTGAAGATGAGAAGGGTGGGGTGCCTTGCCTGATTAATTTAGGTTTCCATGGAGTTACAGCTAGAGAATATTTGTGAGGAGGGGACCAATGCCTTTTTTTGTTTTCTTGCACCAATATAGATTGGAATTTCACATACCTGCTCTGTGGTGGTGCTGAAGTAGTAGATATGATCCTTATTTTAAGGACCATCAAGAAAGAGAATACAGAGAATATAACAAAAGAAATTATTGTGGAAATTCAGTCTTTTTCAATTGAAAAAGTAGGGGTGTGTGCCTTAAAAGACACTTGGAGCTTTGAAGAGGTCCTGTCCTGAGGTAAAGGTTAAGTGTCTTAACTGTAATTGTCCAGACCTGCACTGGGAGATGGGAAGAGCAGTCCTGGAAATGTGAATTGAGTTGCTTCTTGTCAAGCTGTAACTCCAGATCATTTGAAGTTAAGCTAAGTTGTCTGCTTGTTTCTGCATCTTTCTTTGTGCTGGAATTGGCAGTCATCTGATTTTCAGTGAGCTGTTTCTGCTAGTGATGTTGGCAAAAAGTGATTGATCTTGTTTCATCTGCCTGAGCAGCTCACTGTAAGGTCAGCTAAGTATAACTGTGTATCTGTCTCTAACTTTTTCTTGTTGCTATAAAACTTTTTTCATTCTCCTCACAGCTTCCAAAACACAAGTCTGTTGTGGTTACATTAAATGACTCAGATGATAGCGAGTCTGATGGAGAGCCATCTAACTCAACTAACAGTGTATTTGGAGGACTAGAATCTATGATAAAAGAAGCAAGGAGGAATGTTGAGGTAAACATTATCAGCATTTAATAAGTTTATGTTGTAATGATTTTGCTTTATATATGGAATTTAAACTTTAGAATTTGGTCAAGAAATATTGGATTACATCAGAAATGGGCAAGAGTTGAGTACATTACTCCCATCTGGACCATTACTTTGTAATTTGGATTGCGTAAGCTAATTAAAATAATTTTTTGGTAAGATGGCATCCTGAAGATAGAATTGGTGATCTATTTTGTTTTCATTTTTTCAATTAAAATTCAATGCATATTTAATTACTAGCAAAAAAATGGCTTAAAGGATCTTACTAGCCTTGAACAGCTTTACGTTTGTGCTGAAATGCCTCTTAAAAATAGTAGTTAATAGCTGTATTTTAACCTAGTGACTAGTATTGACTTGAACCTTGTTGTAACAGGCATCAAAAATCAAAGCCCCTCCAAAATCAGAAAAAGAAAATGATCCAATGAGAACTCCAGAGGCTCTACCAGAAGATAAGAAGATAGAATACAGACTACTAAAAGAAGAGATTGCCAGGTACAACTGAATTTAAATACAGTAAAATATATATTTTTTTTGTAGTCCTATACTACTCTATTTTTGCAACTGGAAGGAAAATCCAAGTTTGCAAACTTTTGCCATTACCTTCAGGTTTTTCTCCCACTCAATTCTTAGTAAGACAACATTGGAGTCTAAAGGAAGTCCTTGGATTTGAACTGACTTACAGTGGTTGATTGCAGTTGTGGAAAGTTCTTTTTCTTTTAACTTGAAATCTTGTCCTGCTACTTTTTTTAAGATTTGAAAACTGTTGTAAGTACACAACAAAGTGAATGTTGAAGCTACTGAGTATCTTTGTTTATAACATCTGTTTTAGTCGTGAGAAGCAACGTTTAATTAAATCTGATCCACTGAGGAACAATTCGTCCCCTGCAAATTCTGATGGTGAAGTTGATGGAATTGGGAGAATAGCAGTAGTGACAAAGCAAGTTACTGAAGCAGAAGCAAAGCTTAAGAAAAACAGGTACATATTACACTGTCCTACCTTGCTTGCTTAACAGGATGAAAACAGTAAATAATCTTTTAGAATATGTAGCATTTAAATTACAGCAAATGATTGGTTTTCTGTTGTCTTGAACTATTCAGTCTCGATTTCTATTGCTGTACAAAAGGAATTGTGTTGTAGTGCCAGTGTGGTGTTTGGTGGTAACTTAAGTATGATTTGTCATGCTAACAGTTTTCAGCTGTGTTTATGTTCAGTGAATATAGAATGTCATCTGTGCCACCTAATGACTCTGAAATAGAAAAAATGAACGTGCCTTTCACTACTCAGTACACTTTGAGGGTAGCATGTTTCAATGGGATATGCCTGATATATATAAATAAGTGTTTCTGCAGAACAGGTATGCTGTTTGAAGCTTTTCCTGTATGCCTTTTCTCTTTAGGCATACCTCTTCCATGTTTCTCGTGCTTCCTCCAAGTTACTGTGGAAAATAAGTGCTTTGCATCCTTCTTCTCTGCTTCTGTTGCTGCTTAATTATCTCTGTGTGGTCTTGTGAACAAACTAGTTGGTGGTCAGACATCAATTGAAGGACATTCTTCCCCCCTGCCTTTATTCATACCCATCCATCTAAGTCTTTATCTTCCTTCCTCTAATGTATAGCTTTCTGTACTTAATTACTCTGCTATTATGCCATAATGCTGTGGCTTGTAGTCTACTAATGTGTGTATGTGCTCTAAGGAAGTATTGGGTTGTTACTTAACAAAAGGCAAGAACGTGTATTTTGGATGTCTTAATGTTAAAAACAGTATTAAAGATACACCACTTGCTTACCTTCCTCTATCTTCATAATTTGAATGTTTTATACTGTCATGCTGAACTTCGGATACTGAAATCTGCTGTATGTGCTACCAATATTTATTGTCTCATGGGTGCTAAGACTATCTGGAGAAACTTAGTCTGTTTTTTGTTGATAAGTGAAAAAGAGCTGGGTTCTTAAATAACTAGGTTTTCAGAGGAGCGGTGATAGTTCTGAGAAAATTCCCTTTGGAAAAAATCATGTTACATGGATTTTCTACTTCTAGACTGCTGTTGATGAAGGATGAATCTGTCTTGAAACATTTGTTGCAACAAGAGGCCAAGAAGAGAGAGAATGTTCGAATTGCTGAAAATAAAATTAACAAACTGGCTGAACAGCTGCAGGCAACAGAGAAGATCTTGAATGCTAATAAGATGTTTCTCAAGAAGCTTCAGGAACAAGTAACTTTAATTTTGAAATGTTTCTGTTTCCTAGAGCTGGAAGTCTTGAAATGGGAAACCTGATTTTTGGAGGCAGTAGACTTTCTTTGCATTAATAATTAATTAATTCCCATGTATTTTCTGATTATATTTTATTATGTGGTCATATCTGAAAATTTGCATCTTACCGTAGAATTTCTTTTTTCAGATTCATAAAGTTCAACAACGAGTTACAGTAAAAAAAGCTCTGACATTAAAATATGGGGAAGAACTTGCTCGAGCAAAAGCAGTAGCAAGTAAGGAAATTGGGAAACGAAAACTGGAGCAAGATCATCTTGGAGTAAGTCTTTTGCATGTTTTTAAACCACACTGTACAATTTTTGATTGGGAAACTTAGTTCAATGGAATTTCAGGAAAAAAGGAAAACATTTCAAAAGCACTGTACGAAGCTCTGTTCGTTTCCTGTATTTTTGAGAATGCAACAGAAAAAACATTAATTATTTTAAAAGCTGCTACATTTCTGTGCCAGGGGAATGTCATTAATAAATATTTAAATTTATATAAATAAATTAACAAATACTATTTAAATAAGTAAATAAAAGCTATATGCCTGTGAAAGAATGAAATACTTCACTGTCTGTAGATATTACTGATCGTGTTAAAACTATCTCGTAAGATGCTAAAGAGGAGACCTGATCTTGTTTTTCAAAACAAAATACAGAAAAACAAGGTGAAAATACTTTTTGTAAACTTTTTGTTTTTGTGTTTCTGCCCCCAACACCACTGTTTATACTTGTTTTATAGCTCACCTTTTACATGTGGCCAGAACTTCTGTTGAAGCCCCATACATGACATAGGGTAGTTGTTATCAAAAAACCTGCAAACCTGCCAGGTGAATTGTGGCAAACTCCTTTGTGGTTTTTCTGCTGTTTTTTGAAATTTTCTGGCAAGAGTTTAAAATACTTTTTATAAACTCTAAATTAAATATCTTGCCAATGTTTCATTTACCTCCTGTCAATAGATCAGTAAATGTGAAAATGAAATAAAGGGAATTTTTTTCCTTTTCAGCCAAGCAAAATGTTGAAATTGGAGAACTCCCCTGCATCAAGTCCAAAAAAGCATTCAGCAGAATTGATTGCACTAGAGAAAAAACGACTACAGCAACTAGAGTATGAATATGCTCTAAAGATTCAGAAATTGAAAGAGGCCCGCGCACTTCAAACCAAGGAACAATCAAATATTGCACCTCATGCAGAAGAGGAATCTGAATTTGCATTACCTCAGCCATCACTTCATGATCTTACACAGGATAAATTGTCTTTGGACAGTGAAGAAAACAACTACTTTGATGATGAAGTTCTGTCTAATTCAAACCGAGAACGAAGGAGATCTTTCAGAGAATCTAATTCTTTCACTAAGCCAAATCTTAAACACATGGACACTCCAAAACAAGAAACTATAAACAAAATTTCTAAAAAGGCATCAGAGGAGCCTGAGCTGTTCCTTGGGTTGAATATTGATGAACTGAAAAAACTTTATGCTAAAGCTGACAGCTTGAAAGAGCTGCTAGTGAAAAGTACTGCCTTTATAGTACCTAAGGAAGATCTGTTGTGTGGTCAGGTAAATGCTTTAACACTAAACATGAAGGTTGTCTCTATTAGGTGGTATTGCAATTGCTATATACCTGTTTATCTGTTTCCTAGGAAATTTCAGTGGACATGGATTTTGTTACATCACAAAATAAACAAACTGAAGTGAAACCATTTCCATTTGGACCGTATCATAGTCCTCTTCTAGTATTTAAATCGTACAGGTATGAAGACTGTAGCAGCTCTTCGACTTCTGTGTATATGTGTCCTTGTTCAAGTGTTCTTCACTGCTCTTCCTTGATACCCAGGCATGTGCAGAAAGACAAGTTGCAGTGAGAAACTTGACTGTCCTGAAACAGTTTTGTCTGATTTAGGGAACCTAATGGTTTTAGTTATTTTTCTGGTATGCAGGAGTCCCTTGCTTTTGTGCAATAGGCTGCTTTTACATTGTATTGCATACTGTTCCCTGCAACTAGATTGTTTGGTATAACCAAATGAAAAAATAATAGTTACGCATTTGAAGACAGGATTTTTATGTCCAATATGAAGCAATTTAAAATCCAGGAAAAAGTGAACAGAAGCATATTTCAGTTACGTAGTCTTTAAACTTGGCTAGGATTTACCTTGTCTGAGTTGAAATTGAGCCAATCACCTGTCTTTGGATGCCTGCTTAGTGGAAAGAGGCATGCCCACAGTGATTCACCTTGACTTAAAGTAGGGACCTGCAAGCGTAATCAGTTTGACACATCTGTCTTTGGACTAAAGAGAGCTTTGTTCCTACACATTAAATTTTAGAGAACAAAAGTCTGGAATTTAAACTGGAGCAGTTGAATCCTACCATGTGCTTCAGGTTTTTTATTTCTATACTCTTAAGTAGAGGTAGAGGATGCTATCTTTACAGGAGTATTCATTTTAACTTCTCTTAGGTTATGGCTTCAATTCCTTAAGGAGATAGAGATCCCAAAATTGACATTGTCAAACTTTAGCTAAAGATTTAAAAGAAGCATTAGTCTGCTCAGGTCAGACTGTTTTTTGGTTGTTTACACATTTTAAAATCTGATGTGGATTTCTCTCACTGTTTTTCCACGTTCATCTTCAATGGTTCTCTTTATACTTCTGTTTGATCTTATGCGACAAGAGCATGAGTGCGGTTTTTCTAGAAATAAACTGAAATTCAGTTTCAGTTTTCTTTCCCTACTGGGTCATTACTACGCTTTCGGTTTTTATATCAGTGAAGTTCTGCACCTAAGAGAGAAGAGAATGCTAGAACAGAATCTGTTTAGATTGAGAAGCACTGTTTTGTTACCTCCCTCTCTCATTGTTTTCACCTTCCTCTTCACTCGTAGGAAATAATGAGATTTCACACATAAAAAGTGATTATTTCTTTGAATGTTTTGTTCTGTAAAACTGATGTCTTACCTTGTACACTTTGTAACAATAATTCACTGTTTCATTTTAGGTTTAGTCCGTATTTCCGAACCAAGGAAAAACTGTACCTCAGTTCAGTAACGTATAGCAACATGATTGAGCCAAAACAGTGTTTCTGCCGTTTTGATTTAACAGGCACATGTAATGATGATGACTGTCAGTGGTGAGTTCTTTTTAATTTTGTTCGTTTGAACTAAACATCTCTTCTAGATGTCTAACTCAGACCAAAATAGGCTTTTTTTTTCATTTCTTAAAAAGGTCTGGATTTATGACCCTATACACAAGTTCTAGAAAAGAAAGTTACTTTTAATACCCTGTTGCTGATACTTGATTGCAGGAAAAAACCCTTTCATCTAAGCCATGAAGAAAGGAGGCTCTTTAGATGTAAACTTAGAAAAGCTGTATAGATGGTTAGAGTATGTTTTACCTTTTGGCTGATTTGTAATTCAAATGGGACTCCTCTTGCTTTATAACTTCAGCATAACTTCAGACCATCATGGAACTTCAGGTAGTGGTTGATACTGTTAAGCACACTAGAGATGTATCATGTTGCTAACTGAAATAAAGTGTGTACCAAATATTATGCGATTATGTAAAAAAACCCCAAAAACATATTGTAGTAGTTGAATTCTAGTTTTCTGAGAAAATACTGGCTAAATTTTGTTTCTTTGAAGCCTGGTGTTAAATTATACTACAAATAGTTTGTTAAACAATGTTGCACAGTATATTTAAAAAGTTGGTACAAGAGCAAATGGATATGAATTAGTTGGGAATAAACTCAATTTGGAAACTTCTAGCTACTGGAAAAATATAATAGGCGTGGACTTAAGCTTTTTTTTTTTCCCTTTTCAGTGGCAGACAGCTTTTTGAATCTGCTTTTAACTGTTACCATCAAACCATAGTTTGAATCTTCTAAGTACAAAGTGATACCTAATACTTCTAACTATCCTGTTAGAACTGGAAAGGTTTAAATACTGTGTTTTCGTGTTAGCGCGAAGTGAGTGTGTAGAGGTTTATATTAAAGAGTAAGGCTATAGTGAAATAATGAAGACTAGGATTAAGTTACGGATGCAGGCTTAAGTTTAGAGAAGACCCAGACATACTTACCTGAAATTTCAAAGCAGGCTATAGTATTTTCTGTGGGTATTGTTTTCTTTATGCCTCACCCTAGTGTGTACTAAAACCAACTTTCTAATTACAAGACTTATTAAATTGTTGCTGTGATAAATATATTAACTGCTTATTTGTTTGTTTTAGGCAGCACATGAAAGATTGCACTCTTAGCCGTAAGCAGCTGTTTCAGGATATTCTGTCTTACAACTTAGAACTGATTGGCTGTTCAGAAAAAAGCACCGATGAGGAAATTGGCACTGCCACAGGTTTTTAAGAGTCTTTTGTTCACTTTTTGTATTCAAAGATTCATTTCTGGAGGGAGTAGCTTTCATGAAAAGCTCTGGGTGCAAGGACTTTGATGTAAAGCAATGTGTAAGATACAGCTTAAAAAACCCCAACCAAACAAAAAAAAACCCCAAAACAAACACCAAAAAACCCAACAAACCAATGTTTCTGCAGTTGTCCAGTTCAGTCCTTTGTAGTGGGTAGTTACCTTGGTGTCTTACAGGAAGAAAAAATAATTGATCTGTGGAACATTTGACTTAAAAAAAAATGTTGCTGGGATTCAGGGGATTGGGGAGCAGTGGGCGTGGAATCTTTCCCTGTCCCCTTCCTCACTTTATGTAACTACTGGACTGGTCTGTTTCAGTGGAGCTGGAATTTTATAACAATGCTGTTGCCATATAGGCAAGTTGCCAAACAGAACTTTCTCAGTTTTTCATTTCTTTGTTCTAGCGTGTTAAATTACCATACCTCTGGAAGCAGTCATATTTTATGAATTCAGCATAGGTTATGCTAAACTGCTGTTAAGTTACCTATCAGTTTTCATTTATGTGTTTACCAAAGATACAAATATTCACATTTCAGAAAAATATGTTGAAAAACTTTTTGGTATAAACAGAGACCGTATGTCAGTGGATCAGATGGCTGTTCTTCTGGCCAGCAATGTCAACGAGAGTAAAAGTCACAGTAAGTAACTTGATTAGATTAAATACAATATAAACTTTTAAAGTTGTATAAGTCATCATCACCTTACTGATTTTGTAAACCAAGTATATTTTTTTGTTGCTTAGTTTATTTGTCACAGTATTCTAAATTCTGCTTATTAAAGGCAGGTAAATTAAAGGCAGAGTTTGTTTTGAGGCAATAATATAATTGTTTTGGAGTCCAATTTGAAGAATTGACTTATGCATTTGAGAGTGATAGATTTTAAATAAGTAGTGTTAGAACTTACATAACTTATACACTTGTATTGCACTCACAGAATGTTTTTATCTGATCTTTATTAGCAAAGATGTTTTAACTTTGAATACAGGAAAGTAAAAGAATTTGCTACTTTGCTTGTTTACAGCACCTCCATTTACAACATGGAAAGATAAAAGGAAATGGAGGCCAAAGTACTGGAGAAAACCTCTGTTAGATAGTAGCAGCAGTGAAGAGGAACAGTTCGTTGGACCTATTAAATATGGTAATCTGGATGTGTCGCATCCATTAAAAGAGAGTACTGGGGGAAAATACCTACTAATCTCTTCCCAACACCTAATTTTTAAAGTGGTTCTTAAGAAAACCAATGCTTTTAATAGCTCCCTTGACTTCATGTTTCCTGCATGCAAACTTAATCTTGCATACATTTTTGTGTAAAGTTTGACCTGAATTTTTAGATTTTTTTTTTTCCCTTAAATACAAATGTGTGACGAAGTTAAGGTGGAATTTCTACTTGCCTGTTCTTTAAAGAAACATAAGGAACTATTTCCCTTAAGTGTTTGGTTTGCCCATAGACCATTGGGGTTTTTTTAAATTCTTGCTTTTTTCCCCTCCCAGAACTATAAGTAGTCCTTCATGTGTTTGGGCATCTTAAATTTGTACAGTTAGTATTTGGTGTTGAGGTCAGGAGTTAAAAAAAGCTGCTGTTAAATGGCATTTGATACTTGAAAGCTTGCTAGAGTGTCAGCAACCTGGCAGTTTCACATGTGACTCATGCAAGTGGGAGCTCTAGGATTTGTTAGCAAATCCTGTAAAAAGGACTTCTAGAGACTCAGAATTGAGATAATTAGGTAGCATTAGGAAATAGACACATCTGACAAAGAAATTTAACTGCCTTAATTGGTGTCTGTTGATCAAAGCAGCCTTTTACTGCTATTTCTTTTTTGCTTTTGCATTTGAAGTATAACCAGTTTTCTACAGATTACACATTTCTAACTTTTAGAGGATGTTGAAATAACCATATTTTGCTCTGGTCAATGGCTATACATAAAACATAAATGCAACATCTTGTGTGAGTTCTAATCTTGCAGGTCACTTCTCGTTTGAAAAGACACACTGTTTTAATTTTTTTTATTTGCAGCCCATCCCACAGAACATAAAAAAAGAGTTCCAGCTCTTGATGCCGTGGTGACTCCAGATGATGTCCGGTATTTTACAAGTGAGACTGATGACATTTCCAACTTGGAGGCAAGTGTCCAAGAAAACCCCTGTGATGTACAGCTTTGGATTAAACTTGCATACAAATACTTGAATCAAAATGAAGGGTGAGTCTCATACATTTTACATCTACATTTTTGATTTTGTGCTTTTGTGCTGCTATAATCCAAGTTTCCTTCCAGATGTTGAAGAACTTTCTTCAACAATGCCACAAATAATTATTACTTAAAAGCAGATTAAAAAAATAGATTAGACTTCCTACTGTATGCAGTACAGTATGTGAATAATACATTACACTGACAGTTTATCTTTGGGTAGGTTCTGATTCCGAACGGAAGCTGATGGAAATTAGTATGGGAGAAATAATTGTTTGTGTTTTGAAAAGTGCACAACCTAATGTATTCCCAAGATTACAGCAGAATGTTTTACTTCCAATGATGAAGTGGTGGACCAATAAACTCAAATCAGTTTCTCTTCTACAAAGCAGATGATTGGAGTAATGTTTGAAACTACTTTCATCAGAAGGCTTTCTTATAAGAAGAGTTCTGCTGTATGGTTTTATCCCTGTAGAAATGGTCCAGTTGAGCACTCAGTTTTTTATTTTGTACCTTTTTAACTTTTGGATTTCTAAGTTTCTCTAGTTTCTGTTCCTTTAAATTATTCTGCAGGGTACTGTGTTTTTACTGGCAATCAGATAATTTTGGTAGGAATTCTGTCACTATGGTTTCATTCTAGAGATTGACTTAGATTTTAATAGTGAGGTACTGGCTTGAGCAGCTGCTGCAGCAGGGAGGAAACGGAATAGAGAGGAGCAGCTCTCTTTCAAAAGCCTTGTGTAAACTGTGGAAAATGGAAAATGTAGGAAAAGATCAATTTAGGTATATCAATAGCTGCCTGAATACTAGAAGCGATATCACAGAATCACAGAA
>NW_010530672.1:30768-30989 GCF_000687285.1 Phaethon lepturus | reverse complement strand
GCCAGATGTTGCCGTCGGGACGCAGGAACCCGTGTGACTCGGCGGGCCCTAAATGAATCATGCAGCACGTACGTTATCCATATAAAAGAATAGCTGAACGCCAATGCCGTGCATTGATATAAAACAGACAGCCCTGGGTATTAATTGGAATTCAAGCTCATAAACATATTGCCTCTGCATGGTGCGGCTACCCCGATCCCCCTTCTACCTCCACCCCCGCC
>NW_010530672.1:28795-30558 GCF_000687285.1 Phaethon lepturus | reverse complement strand
TGCCCCATGCAGCCTTCCCATCTCGGATGGTGACCACAACCGCCGAAACTTGGTCTCAAAGCATCCAGATGGGGCTTGGGAACCGTGAGCTACGCCCCTCAAACATGGGGTAGGTCCTGTTCAACGGGTCCGTGAACAAAGAGGGTTGATTTAGACTAGAAATAAGGAAGAAATGTTTCCCAGTGAGGGTGGTGAAATGCTGGCCCAGGTTGCCCAGAGAGGTGGTAGATGCCCCATCCCTGGAAACACCCCAGGTCAGGTTGGACGGGGCTCTGAGCAACCTGCTCTAGTTGCAGATGTCCCTGCTCGTGGCGGGCGGGTTGGACTAGATGGCCTCAAAAGGTCCCTTCCAACCCAAACCCTTCTGTGATTCCTATTAACGTCTGGCCCATACTGGTTCAAGGCAGCTTTGCCACGGCAAGGGGTGAAGACAGAACAAGGCTGGACTTGTGGTAGTTTCCTTGGTCTTTTGGATACGCTCATGCTGCCCTCAAGGCCAAGCACGTCTGCCAGGGGAACATCTTGGTTTGCTCCAGACCAAAGACAAAGTCCCTGCTTCGAGCCAGGAGCAAACCCAACCAGGACTGTACCTTTCAGGGCCATGCCCACCCTGCAAAGCCCCTCGAGAAAGCGTGAAGGAGCTAGGTGGACACGTCAATGCACCTGTAGTCTTCTCATTCCTTGGAGGAGATATGGCCAAGCTCTCCTCTTGTCCTTCTGCTCTCTCCATATTAGCTGTCCTCCCCCTCCATCCCATGCACGTAGAGCGCTGCCGCCACTTCTGTTTTACTATCCCCCGAGACAGCTCTGCACCAATTCTGCAGCCATCACGGACCGACACGCTAATTAAATTGTTCGAAAACCCAATAAAAATGCTTTATGAGAGTGTCTGTCGTTGGCAAAGGTTTAGGGAAGAAAATTAGGCTCCTCCAAAAGCAAAAAAAAAAAAAAAAAAAAAAAAAAGTCCTTCCTCCCTCATTAGACCCTTGATGTCTTTCACTGTAAACCGTTTCTGGGTGCTACAAATTGCAACCGGCGCAGTGGGACCAGTTGACCAGTCTGGGGCCGATGGAGAGGGCAGGGGACTTTTTGGGGGAGTGCTCGGGTGCTTTCTCCTCTCCCTGCTCTGAGTGACAACACTGTCTCAGGCACAAGCCAGGACGGACAAGCCAGACCAGTTTATAGATTTGTGTCTTTCACTGTAAACCGTTTCTGGGTGCTACAAATTGCAACCGGCGCAGTGGGACCAGTTGACCAGTCTGGGGCCGATGGAGAGGGCAGGGGACTTTTTGGGGGAGTGCTCGGGTGCTTTCTCCTCTCCCTGCTCTGAGTGACAACACTGTCTCAGGCACAAGCCAGGACGGACAAGCCAGACCAGTTTATAGATTTGCTCATTCCCCAGCCAGCGCCGGAGAGTATCAGTAATGCAACCAATTAAGAGGATTAAAAGCTATATATATATATATTTTTTTACGACAGCAACACTGCCAGGTCCTGTGGCTGTGATCAAGGGCCCATGCTGTCCTTGTCCCGGACACCTCAGGGATTGATTCATAAAGGGGATTATCTCTCCGCACCGCTCCCCCAGCTCTCAGCGATGTACGTGGCACAGCGAAAGCGGCCGAGGCCTCCCGCAAGTGTTCACAACCGCTGGGCTGCTACGTTCTACCTCATTTTTCTACCTTCGGTGCCCCAAAGGACGTGCAAGGGTTCGCACGAAGTGGAAGGGACTCGCTGACGGCGTCGGCCACCCTCGCCCGCTG
>NW_010530672.1:27240-28734 GCF_000687285.1 Phaethon lepturus | reverse complement strand
GGGCCTCGCTGACGACGTCGGCCACCACCGCACGCTCAGGCTGCGGACCTTGGCAAATGGAGCGCCCTATTGCTTGGCTGGCTTGGGAGGGGGCATTTGTGGGCCGCGCTGGGAAGATTTAAGAAAAACAAATATCACGAGGCTTATGATGTAAATACTACAAGCAGGCCGTCATTTCTCTTAATTATGCAAATAGGAAAGAGAAGAAATTGCCAGGGAGCACATTTTCCACCCAGAACAGGGAGCACTTGTGGCAGAAGCATCTGCGAGCTCAAAACCCCTTCGCGGCGCGGAGGCAGAGCGCGTCGATCCGTAACTACGAGGCCCGCTACGCTCGGCAGAGGTTTCTGCCCCACGGTTCACCACTCGTGCCGACGAAGCGGCATCCTCGCCCTAAAAATGTCCCAGAACGAGCCGGGGCCTCCGACGTCATGTCAGCTGATGTGGGCCCCACAGCCGAGCAGGGGGGTCCCCCAGCCCCGGCCGCTCACCCAGGGCATCGGTCGCCCCGTCCAGGTAGAAGATGGGAGCCTGACTGCAGGGAGAGAAGGAGACTCTCTGGGAGGACGCGCTTCATCTACAAGGGGTTTCAGTTTGCCTTCCGCAGGAATTTGGATGCGGGGTCACCCCTCTGAATCTTCTGGGAAAAGCCGCTGCGATCAAGCTGACTGCTGAAGCCCTTTTGTTCGGTGAATCTCCTGCGAGGAGGGACTCTTATTTTATTTCAAAGACTCAGCAATTTGGATTGGTTTAACCTTTTCTAGGTTTCCTTTGCACAAGAGCACAGACGAGCTCTGAAGCCTCTTCATGAGACTGGGGGAGGGAGAAGAAACCGCGTAAAGCCAATGGAGCCGGTGCTGTCATTTCCAGACGTGTCTCGCTTGCCAAACCCCCCCGATACCTTCTGTTCGGGCAGAGCAGAGCCGGCTTTCCTGCGCGAAGCGAGGCTGCACCGCCGCACGCCCCGATCCGGAACAGGGGCAGCTGTGATGGGCTCTGCCAGCCCAAGGGGCCACCCAAAGCCACGCCGTACGAGCTCCGGGGACCGCGCAGCACCGGGGATGGCGGGACAGGCAACGGGAGACCGACACCCCCCACTTGTGTGTAAGAGGTGGATAAACCCAAGCCCCGGTTCTCCATCGGATGGGGCGGCACGGCGTCTGCCGGGGCGTCCCACCACTCCGCTGACCCCTCGACGTCCCCTCTTGCCGGTGCTCAGCCCGCGGTGGGGGCCGAGGCCCGTCTGCGCAAAGATGGGGGAGTGGGCAAGAATTACTCCTGGGTCACATCACCCTCACGGCCCCAAGGTGCGTGGAGAAACCCACTAAAAGCAGTTATATACAGAGCAGGTGGCAAGCGTGCTCCTCACGTGGGTGTACGCGGGACTCTTCGCAGAAGGGGGCTTGTAAGGAAGATGGGGACAGACTTCTTAGCAGGGCCTGTAGCAACAGGACAAGGGGTAACGGTTCTGAACTAAAGACTAGACCTAAGGAA
>NW_010530672.1:5792-26972 GCF_000687285.1 Phaethon lepturus | reverse complement strand
AACCCTTTTGTGATTCTAAGGGGACCAAGGCCTGGGGAGGGGGGAGAGCCCCGGCAGCTCCCAGGGCTGGGGAGGGGACATGGCGGGGGACACGGCCACAGCCTCCACCGCACAGTGTAGAAGCCCAGCTCTCCCGAGCATCACAGCAGGATTATTCCATCTTCCGCATTTCCATAATCAGGTGAGCCACAGCTTTTGCGTTCACTTGTTTTTTAACAAAAGCTACAATCCTGCATTAGCAGGACTCCCGGAGCTGGGGCTTAGGAACGAGCAGGGAGTGCTTTTTACTACCGAAACGTTTGTCAGCGCTCGCTCACACCACGTCTCTCAGATTCTTGTTAACGGAATTGTTTATTTTGGAACAGTTCCTTGAAAGGGCGAAAAAAAAAAGAGTTGTTTTCATGTTTTCTAAGCAAAATATTTAGAGTATTTTGTTTTATTTGCAGTACTCATTTGTGCCATCTTTTAAAATCAGACACAATTAACACAAAAAGTAGCAAGATCTCGCTGTTGTTTCTTCTGATCGTGAAATGCTTCAGTTTTACTTCCTCATCTGCTAAACGTTAAAACATGAAAATAGTCTGCCCCTCCCTCCGTTGCTTGTTTTCTTTTAAAAATCGCCAGAAAGCTTAAAAAAAGCCGCTTGGAGCCGCCCAGCTCAGCCCCGGGGAGCTCCGCTGGCACAGCTCCCCCCAGACCGCACCCACACCTTCGGGGGGACACTTAGCCAGGTTTACCGTCACCCAATTGCATTAAGTTTTAGGGGTTTATTGTTTTGATTTTCATGCAGAGCAGCCTGTTCCAGCTCCTCATAACAAAGACAATTATGCTAACTTTATTGGATTTGCATTCAGGGCTGATTTGTCAGGATTGTATATTGGTTCTGGGAGTTGGAAGGGGAGGAAGAAACGGTGCATTTGCTTTTCATGAGTACAGGGCGGGAAAAAAAAAAAGGTATAAAATTTATTTCTGTTTCAGAGTCTCTTCCAGCCAAGCCCCTTCTCGGCGCATGGACCCCGTGACGCTGCTCGTAAGCCTCAAACCCCACCGCAGTGCAAGCACGCGTGCCCAGCTGCAGCAGCCGGTGACTACGCACAACGAAAATGGACTGGGAAAGGTTGCAAACCATCAGCGTTTTTGTCCTGCCGGCTCTCGGCAAGAAGTCAAGCCACACAGCCGAATACTCGCCGCCCTTCTGACGCCGTGCAGCACGTCTGAGGAGAGGAGCCGGCCTTCACATCACAGCTGGGGGCTGCGGCGATGCTGTGCTGCTGCCACAGCTCCGTGTAGACGCTGAAAAGGAGCGGCTACGCCACGCGGGGACGCTGCCAAGACCAAGCCCTGGCAAAGTGAATTCCTACTTACTGTTTCTAGCGCGGTCATGGGTAGCGGCCCCCAGCAGGATCACAGCACCTCTGGGCAAGGGGCTGGGCACAACCAGGGCCACGGCTGTTTCGAACAACTTGGCACTTGAGTCAAGAAAACAGCTCAGGGTGTTTCCTTCCTTCTGCAGAGAGGATGCAACAACCAGAAGACTCAAGGCTTTCTGCACATTATGTGGTGAAGAGCGGGTGTAACCTTGGCAAGGGCACCTCTAAGTACACGCCAAATAAATAACCTGGGCAGCGAGGAAGGCTGGTCCAGGATTTCATGCCCACCATTTCATGCCCACCTATATCCTACCTGAGCTCCCAGTGCAGCAATGAAATTCCGTGCCTGAGCTGCTAAAGCTCAGCCAGGCACCGCAAACCCATACTCACCCGTCTTCCCGGAGCAGACGGGCTGGAAGCCCATGGTCTGGGAGTGCCCGCCAGGACTGCTCTTGTCCTCTCGAAAAGGGCTTGAGGGTGGTTTTGCATTGCCTGCCAGAAAGGCTCCAAGTTCACTCAACCTCCAAGTTGAGTGATGTTGAAGCTGGAAAAAATGCCAACTGGCTGGGAAGTGGGAAAGACTGTTATCCAAAGAGAAAGGTGGAGAGAAAAGGAAGGAATGATGGGAGAGAACAGTGAACAGCTCTAGTAAGTTTTTAAAAAAGAACCCCGGCCAGTCTCCAGCCGAGCTGGCCTTCCCCAACCCAACCATGGTCCACCATCTGCAGAAAGCACTTCCTGAAACACAGTTAATATAACAGATCCTCTTGTGATATCCCACCTCCATCTACCAAGGAAGATCACAGCTCTCTGATGAACTCAGGTATTTCCCAATCAATTTTCTGACTTTCACGCAAATCCCGTTTTGCTTTATTTTAATTTTTACACTCCTCAAGGCCCCTATATTCTGTGTGCACATAACCTTGCTGCGCATTTACCGATGCCATCCCGGCAGTTACGACGCTCCTGAGGTCACATCAGCGAAGCGGGAACGCTCTCCTGCTAAAGAGGGACGTAGCCGGATCCATCCCCTCTATTAAAATGGTACAAAATGGCCACGTATTTTTACGACCATGCTTCACCTCTGGTTTCTCGCATGCACGAAGCCGAGATTAAAATGTTTCCCTCTACCTCGGCAGTGAAGCAGGGTGCACGTTTCGACGCTCCTGAGGTCACATCAGCGAAGCGGGAACGCTCTCCTGCTAAAGAGGGACGTAGCCGGATCCATCCCCTCTATTAAAATGGTACAAAATGGCCACGTATTTTTACGACCATGCTTCACCTCTGGTTTCTCGCATGCACGAAGCCGAGATTAAAATGTTTCCCTCTACCTCGGCAGTGAAGCAGGGTGCACGTTTTGGATGTCACACCTCCCTGAGGACACCCAAAGGGAAGTGAGGGCGGATGCACATGGCTCCTGTGCTCGTGGAAACAGCGCTGCCAGCCTGCGGTGCTGGTGCTCGGGGGACGGCAGGCGGGAGACAGCAACGGAGGTCTCTTCCTCTTCCTCTTCCTCTTCCTTCCTCTTTCTCCTTCTCTTCTCTCTTCTCTTCTCTTCTCTTCTCTTCTCTTCTCTTCTCTTCTCTTCTCTTCTCTTCTCTTCTCTTCTCTTCTCTTCTCTTCTCTTCTCTTCTCTTCTCTTCTCTCAAAGAAAGAAGCAGTTTTAAAAGAAACAAGCCACTGGGTTTTCTTTTCTTTTTTTTTTTTCCTCCTCCTTTACAAGATAGATCTCTTCCACCTGCACTTCGTCCAGATGTTGTGTGCATGACTAAGAAGGAATGTTTTAATTGTCTCCTTGTTATGGGCTCCGTATTTAAAATCACTGTGTTAATTTATTCTGCCTTTTGGAGCTTCTTGATGTCTACTAGTAATTGTAAAACATCAATATTTTTTCAGACTGTCCCATGTTTCTTACTCCAATTTCAAGCAAGTGTTGGAGGGTATCTTTTTTCATGACTGTTAGGGGGAAAAGCTCACGCCTATAAAAAATGCTGCAGCCTGCAGTAAGAGAAACGATCCTCAAAGCCAAATAATGCATGCCAGAACCTGGAAAACGCTCTCCTTGAGCTTCCCTACGTGTTCCTGGCATCCTGAATGACTGCAGAGGGCCCAGTTTGCCAGCACGGCACCCCTGCAGCGCGGGATGGATGTCACACACTCAGCCAAGGCGCGTTACCGGTGCCCCCATGCCCTGCCACGCTGTTCCCGTGAGCCCCGTGCTGCTTCTCCCCACACCGCAGGCGGGAGCCAGGCCGCGTTACGGCCGCTGTCAAACCCAGACATCTCTCCTGGGGCAACAAATCCTGCAGAGCAATCAGGATTTGCCGCTTGTGCTTGGTAAGTGTGACCTACCGCACGTGTGCCGAGCCAGCCGACAACGCAGCCGGCTGCTTCACCGGAACCTGCAAGCGCAGAGGACGGCTGGGAAGGGAGAAGCGTGCGAGCTCTCACAATAAGCCCTCACGCTGTGCATGATAATCAGTCATAAAAACCAGCTATAACCCTCCCCGGTTAGACAGTTGTAACTAATCTGGGCTCTTCCTCTTCCCTCTGCAGGAGCTATTCTTCACGGGGCCTTTTTCAGCTCAGTCTCGAAATAAGGCATGTTCAAGCTGCTTCCAGACGAGGATAATTTTTTCCACCATTTGAACTGTCACAGCGACGCTGAACATAGATGAATTGATCCCTTCAGAGATCACTGGGCCTCTTTGAAAAAGCTTACGTATGCCCTGTGTACTTTCTGCACTTGGTGAAACACCCAGATTGACTCATTTTGCAGTACTTGGACTGTGGGTAGCATGAAGACACCACTGAAACCCAGAGGAACTCTAATACTGAGAGATTTCCCGCAGAAGATTTACATCCCGCTGGCATCTGAATTTTTAGGTATTTCCATTATTGCCAAAGCCAGGCAGTGAAATACCACAATTCAGGTGCCAAGCACGCACAAGATAAGCTTAAAAAAATGTGATTTTTTAAATAAAAATACCAAACTGGGCTCCTCTTGTTTGATATCTGGTGCCAAAACATCCAGACTGCCCATGGACAAGACCTTCTCCAGAACCACAGGCAGCCAAAGTGTCCCTGTGCTTAACTCACTGCATAAAGCCTCGAGCTTCGTGGCCGGGGATGCGACGAAGGATGCTTACCAGCTCATGAGACCCACCCTGAACAAAGCCAGAGAAGGAAGAGGAACTGCAGAGATGACGGTGCTACTTCACTTTGCCAGAGCAAGTCAAGACAGCGATTCTAGGATATAAAACCAGTGTCCACACGTTTGTTCCCATCGCACAGCCAAAACGCTTAGCAGAGTGCATGTCTCCTCCTAGTTCATGCTCTTGAACTAGTTCCCTTCCCAGCTGGAGAATTAATGGAAAGAAGGCCTAGCAGAGACGATTAAATAACAGATTGAAAATGATTTAAGTGCCTGCTTTAGGAATGGGTTAAGTGATACAAGTGAGTGATATGAATCATTAAAGGCAGTGGGTGGATCCTATAGTGGGAATGAGAATCGAGGCTCTGCAGCCCACGGGCGAGGGGGCTGGATGCCGTGTATCTGCCCTCCTTCCCCAGGGAGCCAGCCCCACGGCACCGAAGCAAGCCCACGCCACGCTCCCCTGCTGCCAACACCGCTCTGAAACGGGCTTTGCACTCGCTGAGAGCCCGTCCCGTTGCTGCAAAGGCAGCGGCTGCGCCGATAACCCCTGATCATTTTACTTTGGTTCTACCAACTATCAAGACCTGAAAAATAAGATGCTTTTCAGCAGGCCTGAGTGGAGCAGTCTGATTTTGGGGAAAGGGCATGGTCTGCAAAGTAATTTGGTTGCTCTAAGAGGCACAGGAAAGCTACAGTGGTAAAAAATATCTGTCTTCTCTTAAAGTAAATGTGTTATTCCTACAGACACACGTTTAGTGGTGATTTGGGTGTTCTAGTTTATCCCTACATCCCCTGGTGAAAGCCAAGATGCTGCATCACACAACTCCTGCTCCAACAGCTGCTGCTTGAAGCAGGCGCCGCAAAACATGAGATTACACCCAAACCAAAGGAGCTGTCTGGTGTACAGAAGACCGACAGGGCTGTGGAAGGTTCTAATGGATACTCCAGTGACACCTTGAAATGGGCTGGGCTCGTCTTTAAAATCACTGCAGATGCAGGAGGTTGAAGCAAGCAGGGTGGAAAAAATGCTTTCCCAGATCTCTGCAAGACGGTACGTGCACTTTTGTCTTTTTTGGCCTGGGGCACTGTTCCTCTTCGGTTGGTTCAATACAGTCCCTGTTTCCAGAGGCAATCGCTCCAGCAGCTGAGCAAAGCAGCTGCTGGGGAATTTCTGGGTGCTCCGACTCTGGCATCCTGCAGCGAGTTTCTTCTGCAGAGCTATTTCCAGCTGCTTGCCTGCATTAGTGTGAAGGAGCCAACAGTTGGGCTCCACAGTTTATTAAACTCTGCATCTTTGTGACAAGGTGTGAACCTGTGCTCTACATTAATTTTCCAAAGCTTTTACATGCCAGGGAAATTACCAGCCACTGAGCACCGAACAGCGGGCGAAAGAGCAGGCTTCACATTAGGGATAGTCATTTGGTGTTGACCAGACAGATGAGCAAGCAATGTGTGAGGAACCTCTGCATTACAGACTCTAATGAAGTCTGGGACAGGGGACTGTCACCTTGAGCATCACACGAGGTGTAATTCAGTACCTGCTCGCCCGTTGGCCAAGCCAGGCGCGGCTCCAGAGGCTTGTCCTAGCGAGGATGCGGCCCAAGGCGTTGCTTCAACACCTGCTTGGTGGCTCATTTATTTATCTCCACGCTTCGCTCCTGCTCTCCCTTCCTGAGTCAGCTTGCCTGGCTGATGACAGAAGACTGATGGTTGTCATGACCCGCAGGCTTGGCTCTCTCCGCACAGCTTGGCATTTTGCAAGTGGGTGTTTTAGGTGTGGGACTCCCTGCTCCAGAAGCACAGCGATTTACAAGTGGGCGCCAGCCAGATCAAAGTCACTCTGCTATCTCACGCCTGGATGTACGGATCTGTGGGCTGTTCAGCCACCACTCACAGCCAAACAGCCTGCCTCACCCTGCCCGTCACGTCCTGTGAATCACGGCTGGCCCAGGAACCAGCCCCGCCACCCCTTGCCAGCACCTCCAAAAGGTTATCTGTGCCAGCGCCATGCCCAAGGAGAGCGGAGCACGACTCTGATGAAGGATGAGAAGGGGAAATACTGGTGGCTCACGAGGCAGAGGCATGAGCAGTAGGGAGGCAAGGAGAAACAAGGCTTTTCGGAGCAAGCAAGGAGGCACGCACAGTGCACACATGACTAAAAGATGCATCAGAGGTGGAAAATGATGTGTGCCATTCAGGGCTGCTAACAGCGTTGAACCACCTGCAACCTCCTCCTCTGGAGCCCAAGAGCTCGCACGGCTTGGGGCGAGGGCTCTGTGTGGGATGCCGCTGGCTGGAGGAGGGTGGAGGACATGCTGCCTCCCTTGGTGTTCAAAAAGAAGGATGGCAGAGCTGGCTGGAGCTGGCCCGTGTCACCCCCAGTGTGTCAGCAGGAATGGCTGAGCGGAGCACAGATGCCCACCTTCACGTTTCCAAGCTGTGGTAAATGGAAGGATCCTTCTGATTTCCCGGGACTCAGAGCTGAGCTCTCTTGGGAAATCCAAGTCCCAGGATCAGTTTGTCACTCTCACGCCCATTTTGTTGCTCTCCTCATCTCTCTGGTACAGGCCAAGCAACAGCATGGAGACGCCAGGAATGGCTGAGCGGAGCACAGATGCCCACCTTCACGTTTCCAAGCTGTGGTAAATGGAAGGATCCTTCTGATTTCCCGGGACTCAGAGCTGAGCTCTCTTGGGAAATCCAAGTCCCAGGATCAGTTTGTCACTCTCACGCCCATTTTGTTGCTCTCCTCATCTCTCTGGTACAGGCCAAGCAACAGCATGGAGACGCTGCTATTTTATCAGCAAAACCCAGAGCAGAGATAACAAGACATGACCTTTGGTGAAGTGGTAACTCAGCTGTGGCTTGGAGAAGGACCTCCTTAAGGTTTGCAACGTGCTCTCAAGATGTAAAAACCAGGCACTGTACAAACATCATGTGTTTCTGGGGTATTTTCTATTACATGACAAGAGCTACTTGGGCTGGCTCAGCATAATCCCAAGGAACGCATCAGCCTTGCACGACCAGGGCAGGCTGGGGAGCATGGTCTCAAGGTCCTTTCAGTCACGAAGCAGAGATCTTCCCAGCTTCATCTTGCTGCTGGCTCAGCCAAAAGAATCATGCAAGATCCCTGCCGTGTCATGGAGGGCTTTCTTCCTGAATTTTCACACGCTGGATTAATTTCATTTCATTTTGGCAGTAGCAGTAATAGAGCAAAAATCCATTCTGACATACGTTCCACATGGAGCTGTAAGGATTTCAGTCGTAATACTTAACTCAAGCCTAATTCACTGCTCAGACATTAGTAAGTACTCAAGACAAACAATGCATCCTAGTGACCAAGAAGGGACAAGGGAGGAGGAATGGGAAGCAGTCCGTGCTGCACAGCCCTTGTGGCAACACTCTCACCTAGCACGGTTGTTGAAGAGAGAGCTGTAGTAGCCTCCTTCTACAGTTACTGATGAGGGATTGGCCTCAGGACCCCTCTGCGGAAGGGCAGCACCATCTTTCAGAGCTGCCTACCTCTGATTACAGGAGCCCAAAAAACCAGCTTTGCCTGGAAGTCTAACTTGGAGGAGCCCAAAGGTAGGTGAGATGGATCCATCTTCTGTGTAAAGGTCAACCAGATCCTGCAGTGATTTCTCTGGGGATCTGGCATGGGATGTGCTTTATACTGGCACTACACTGACTCCCTTAGTAGAATTTACGGTGTAAGTCAGGGGATATTTAGACTGGTAATTTACAGAGTGGGATCTAACAATAACCCTTTCCAACAAAATACCAGCACAGAGAGAGAGGATGGGGGGAGACAGGCGGCTTACTGCATCCATTCCTTTGTGCTAGTCTTCGTTTACGCAGTGTTTCAATCTACCTCCCCTGGGTCTGAATTAACGCCTGAGACTACAGTCCCTGGTTATGTTCCATTTCTTTAGAGAAGTGTGTACAACTGAGAACAAAAATGAAAATTGCTGCTTTGGATGAAATCCTGGAAACACATCCTGGACTCCCTGATGCACCATAAAGCTGCTACGTGACCAACAAATGACATTCCTCTGCTGTGGGCCACCACAACCTGTAAGTATCAATAAAAATCTGCAACTCATATAGCATATGGGGACCACACTGACTCTCTGACTTGTACAAGGATTACTGCAAGCACAATAGGACTTGGACCAGAGATTAGGTTCAATGATCGCATCAATTTGGTCACACTGCTTCTGGACATTTTCTTGTGACCCGAAGACTCTTTTGAAAGCCCACTTCCCCGTGGACCATATATCTTTCCTTGAGTCTTTGACCTCACGGTACCACCTAGAGCTCATTCAGTCTGGTCTTGAGGAAACTATTTGGATTGTAACAGTTTTGCTGATGTTCTGGAACCAAAATTAATTAAATGTCAGCAGGTAATTGCTGGGTCTTCTGTGTATTTCTCTCTAACAAGCCACTTCTGCTTATTACAAAGAAACACTGTTCACTGCATCCCCTTCAGTCTCCTTTTGCCCAGTCTCCTTTTGCCCAGTCTTTGCTTATAGTAAGTGCTTTGGCAGCTTTAATTTCTTTGTCAGCCTAATCAGATCCACTGGGAACTAAAAAGAAGGATTAAAGTGAGATGAGGTGCTGAGGGTTCAGCTTCTCAAGAAGCTCCTCACAGGACCTGTGGATAAGTCTTCTACAGCCTGATCTTCTAGACTTGGGTTGAAATAAATCCCAGGAGCTGCTCTTCTTTCAGACTAACCTCTGAAATGTCCTTTCTCTCGAGCTCTGAGCAGTGGAAAGGAGAGTGCAGGTTGTGGAGGAAGAAGGTAATCTGAATGTGAATGAAAGGGGTCGGCTGGGTGTGCGGAGGATGTGGTGGATTGAGGAATGTAATAGAGGAAGATACAAAGGGCTGAAAGAGTAATTCTGGCTGTAATGAGAACCTACTTGCTAACTGCGTTCTGCAGTCCTACAGCAGAAGGTGACTCGGGGGAGCCCCACAGGACAGCCAGTGGGGAGCTCCAACCCCTTGAAGAGTCAGTGGGAAGAGCTGTGCTATCTCGGATGAATATTATGAAGGGGCCATGCTGCTTGTACAAAACCCTGGATGGCTCAGGAGCAGTGAGATCTTGTTTGTGGACAGCTATCCCAGCTGGCTGCTTTCAGTAAACATCTCCTGGGCCATAGCAGGAAGATGGGAACATGTGAAGGATGGCCAGGTTTCAGAGAGGTCCTGCTTCCCGTAATACCAAATGCTCAGCAATAAACCTGGGAACAATTACCTCACAAACTCTAGAGGTTTGGTCTCTCACAGGCCTCTTGGTGTAAAGATCTATCTATCTCCTCCATCTCTGGCCACTTGCTCCTGGCTAATGGTGCACAGCCTGTATAGGAACAGATGTGCTAGAAGGAGACAGAGGCTAAAAATAAAGATAATGAAAGCAGTATGTCCCATCCATCCTACTGGCTGATAATGAAAGAGTGCGCAGTTCTGCTCTCTTGCCTGCAAGGTGGCATGGATCCAGCGGATGTGAGAAATGTTTGGAGGCCTTCCTGGTGGGATGCACCCAAACCACGACAGGAACCTGCGTTTCCCGCACAACATTCACACAAAGACCCGTTCTCTCTCCAGACCTGCTCCATCACCAAAAGCAGCTTGGAGGCAAACTGGTCAGATAAGATGGATTCACGCGCCAGCTGTCTGCAAGAGGCTTCCTGCTTCACCGCACGACTGCTGTCAACATGGGCCAGTGCTTGGCCAAGAGCAACATCTGGATGAGGTTGATTCAAGCAAAAGTTTGTTGGCAGAGAGAAATGCGTGAAAGAGCTTACAGTCACACTTGAGTTCTTCAACCACAGTCTCTCAGGAGCATGAGGCACCGTGACCAGCCTCTTGGTTTTTCGCACTGACTCCCTACAGAAAAGCAAATTAGGACAAGGTCTTGCCCCTTATTTTGAAGGTACTCCAAGGCACTGACTTGGGCTATCTAGGACACACACAGCCCATGGTGAGCAGCCTTGCTTCGTGGCACCATGGGGGGCTCTGCAGGTAGATCAAAACTTGCCTGTGCTGCAAAACAGAATCCAGCAAAAGAGCCCTTCCAGGAAGACCATCTCCAAGTGTGAGGTATGTTTCCTCAGCTCGTTTGTTCTAACATGAAGACAAACTAGCTATGAATAAATAAATGGAAAACAAACCAACAATCTTCCCCCTACCCACAACTCTCCTGCGTTCACTTCTCCCGGGGAAGTGGATGAGAAAACAAACCACACAAAGCAGACACTAGTTGAATTGCTCAAGGCACTACCAGAAGGTGTTCAGATAGCAAGGTGCTGGGAACACACAGAGACAATTAGATAATGAAATGTACCAGCAAAATAACGCATTCTGCCAGCATTCAAAATCCACTGGGTAAATCACTCGCTGGAAGCAGCCTGCCTTGCCCAAAGCTCTTGGGGAAATGAAATATGAGCTCACGGTTGGTTGGTATATACCCAGCTCTAGCTAGAAGGTCAACATGCAGCTGCATGGTCTCTCCCTCTGTCAGTCCCACAGGAAGTTTTGGGCAAGCGCAAAAGCTTAGAGGGGAAGAGTAGGAGGACAACAAAGGAAAGAAAAGGACAGTGTGACACATACCATCTCTTCCTCTCTTTCCGTGCAGCTCACCACTCCTCCATGTTTCCATCCATGAAGGTGGGAAGTGCATTTTGCCAGCTGCCTCCATCCAAAGAAATGCCTCGGAGCACAGGCTCATCAGACATGCGCTCTGAGGCTGCCCAAAGCAGCAAGCACTGCAGGAGGGATCCCTGTGCCCACAGCTTCCTCCTCAGCCCCCTTCCACCACCTCTGCTGCCAGAGGGGTGATTCCGCACGATGCTCTTTGCCGGTTACCCCAGGAGACTCTCTACTATTAAGAGAGTATTAAGAGACTCTCTACTAACACTCCTCCGTTTGTCCATAGCCTGCCAAACTGTAATGACTCATGAAAAAATTGTCTGTGCCTACTGCCTGCTTTGAGCTCAAATTTGTTGCTGATAACAAAAGTGTTTTCAATGGATGCCAGGAAAACATTGCCTGTTTCAGAAGAACAAGTGCTTGAAAATCAACAGAAATTTAAGTTCTCTGTGATGAAATTTGCTGTTATCACAAAATCCAATCCAGATTGGACTAAAATACATATATTTTTTATTGACGCTTTCACACAGTAGTGTTTGTGAGAGGTGCCTCCATTTTTGGGCTTTCCACAAGCAATGAGTGTGTCCATGAACCATGGTAGACCTCTGCAGCCCTAGAAACCACGGTACCCCCATAAGACACAGACAGAGGGGAGGCAGCCCAGTTAACTCTTGTTAAAGGGAACAGTTCTGGGAGCCAGCCAGCAGGTCCTGGGCTTAGCTCTCACAGCGCACCTCAGCCAGACAATGTATATGAAAAGTAAGTGAAAGGCTAAATTTCACTCGTAGGGATGGGTAAGAACAGGTTACAACCGCCTACAGTGACACACCAAAGTCAGCCCCTTGGCCACCATACCACCACCTAAAACCAGTCTGCCAAGCCCACAGTACTGGGTACTAGAAATGGACTATTCAACCAGATCCACCATGTTCCTTCAGCACTTCAAGCTGCTGGTGTAGAGGGTACCGGACTCTCCATGTTGGACTTGGCCTCTGAGTTTTGGCAGGAGAGTCCTGCTGTTGCTGGACTGTGTTTTTAGCAAATGGTTCAAACTTACTGACATGAAAATGGTTGCACAGAACAGGGTATGATTTCTCTTCCTCTTCTCCCTTCTTCACCTTTCCCAACCTAACTGTCTTTCCCAGGAACAGGGACTGGAGGAGATAAGCCTGGTTCCCATGAAAGGTCCTGCCTGCACACAACATGGCAAGCGACTGTGTGAGACTTCAAGTTCCAGGAGACCACAGACTATCTACACCACTTCTACATGTTCTGCCATGAAGAAGCACTTGTTGAGAACCTACAAGCAAACTTTATCCCCAGAATGACAAAGCCACCATCCTAACCATGCAGGGGAAGGAGCAGGGAAGGTCACAGGTCCTGCAGACATCTTGAGGTCCTCTCAATCTGGGAAATACATTCAAAAAAGAAAGCCAAGTTCTCAAAGTGGTGATTGGCAAGAAAGCCTTGGCAAGAGCGCCTTAAGCCTCTCCTGTGCTTACCAAAGATCGCTGTGCAATGCACTAAATGACCGTACTGCTTCTTCCAGCCTGCTTTTCCCCACAAAAACAAACTCTAATGTCAAAGATGATGAAAAAAGATCAAAACCTCCCTGTTTGGGCTGTCCCTGAACAGCCACTCTTGACCAGCACCTCCTCTGCCATCCCTGAGAAGGAAAGGTGTTGAGTCCTAGTCAGAGCCAACAGCATAGGTGAATCTCTTACACCTACCTTCTCTGTGTGCTTAATATACCAACATTAATAAGGTCCCTTCTCCAGCTCCCAGAAGCCTTCTTCAAGCCTCACTGACTTCTATCAGAGAGTGAGAGCTTCGCCAAGAACAGCTGCACTAAGTTTGACAGAGCCGGTTTGGCAAATGTCCTTTGCCTGCTAACAATGCGTGTCCCACCCCTGTGAATGCAGCATGCTCCATTTCAGTCCTTTTCCATCCCCATCACTAATGAAGCCGACGGAAAGCAAGGAGTAATTGTGTTTGCAGGTGACAGGGTTGGAAGTGCATTGCTGGGAAACACGTACTTGGCAAGAAGTCCCAGTTCGGAGGTGAGGGAGGGCAGCCAATTGCGAAATCCCTGGCAAAAAATGTTTGTGTCAAAGCAACATCGCTCTGCTCAGCCCAGCTGCTGCAGAAAATACAGGAGGAGCGTGCCGACAGGAAAACAGCGCAGTCGGAAAGGGCTGCACAGCGCTAGAGAACCTGCCTGCAGGGCATGGCAAAGCCTCTTGTGATGGCCTTGTCTCCATCTCATTCCCAGGGTTGCCCATGGCTGCTGGGGCCGCGCTGCAGAAGACCCTTGTGCGTATGTAAAATGGGGGCGACCACAGCTTGCCGAGAGACTTGGGAGATGGACTTCAGAAGTCTGTTCTCTGCCAGGAAGGTGGAGGGGTGGTGGTGCCTGAGACAGACTACTGCTGGGAGAAACACGTGGGCTCCAGCTCTCGACTCCAACCCGTGAAACGGAGATGTGTGTTGGTGTTCAACCAAGTCCGGTGTAACGATAAATACAAGCTCCCAAATTCTGGTCTGGGATACTGCAATGGTGCAAACGTACCACCTTTATCATGTGATCGAGCCAGGAGTTTGGTCCCCAGTTTTTATTTCTGGAATATGCTCTTTTCACACAAATACACTACTGGAAGGATACGAATATGTGCCACGGGAGATACACAGATAGCCTCAGGGATCTTTCCTAACTGGAGCTGGGGAGCAGAGGTAGAAGGTCCTCACAAATGTTGAAGTGCATGGAGGAAAACAAATTTACATGCAAAACACCTCCGGGATGAAATTCTTCCAGGGCCCAGACCACCTTAGAGAGGACACAGCAGTCACGACAGGCTGGACTGCACTTCCATGTGGGCTTCTGTCTTGGTTTTACCAACTTTTAACAGCGCATGAATGTGATGGCATTGCCTGGAGTCAACGTGCCATTTGGGACAGAGATTCCCAAAGATCAGCCCCTTGGCATGCAGCGCCGAGCAGCACGTTGAAGGGGAGAGGGGCACGTACCATTCCTTCACTCGCTATCCCACCACGCTTCACTCTAAAAGTCTCTCCTGGTCATGGAAATACTGTGTGGTTGTGGATTCCCCAGTGCTATGCAGCTTTATTTTCTTAGCTGTTCCTCCCTGCTACTTCCCTCTTTGCATTTGAGTTAATGCCTGGTATTTCCTCCATGAACAGGCAGTGGGGACCGAGGCCACATTATTTCTGCCGGCAACTCGTTCTTCCTTCCCTGCATGCAGTTATTTATCTGTATCATGTCACAAGTTTGGCTGGAGTAAGAGCAGGGACATTATAACCTCTTCAAGGCAGGGATATTGTCCTGTGCTTGCTGTAAAGTGCCATGCACATTTATGCTACCATAGAAATAATAAATAATAATAGTAAGCCATCAAAGAAGCGCACCTCAGGGAGGAGTCAAACCATACACTGCAGAGAGAAGCTTTCTCTTTGGGCATAACTATTACACATGAGCTGGTTATTGCAGAACAATTTCCTTCAAGGGTGTATAGCCTGAACTCTATTAAAATGGATGTTCTGATGGTGACTTATGAATTTAGAAACCAAGAACTGCACTCTGCTTCCAGCTAAACAGGATGGAAATCTGGGGTCACTCCGCTGGCCTCGTTCACACAAGATGATAGCGATTCAAACAGCCAGAGCTGTGAAAATCCACACTGCCAGAAGCACAAAGGACAACTCATCTAGTTTCCAGACACCATTTTGCCCTGAATCCTGCCCAAATCAGCAGAGATTTGCAAGGATATGAAGGATGGTTAGACACCGAGTAAAAGAATAAATTTGATTAGTGGGGCAGAGAGAGTAAAATGCAGTGGCACAAGGTCCACTTGCCTCACACCAGATCCATAGATGAGAAAAACAGTGCTTTCTGTCCTATTTAGTTTTTTTCTTATGTTGCACAAGCGTACGTTAATGAGATTCCAGCCAGCAGACATCCCGAGGAAAAGGCCCTCATTTGATCACGAGGCCCGGCTGCTAAAACCGACCTTAGGAAAACGAGGAATATTTTATTAATTGAGGTTTTCCAAATTTAAAAAAGCCTAACTTTCCAGCAAAGGAGACCTTTGAGCCTTCCATCTGCTTTTGTGAGCCTGCTGGGTGAGGCTGCAGCAATTAAAAGCACTCTGAGAAGACGAACAGTGTTTTAAACAGCTGTGGGGAGCTTGGGAGGGTGGAGTGAGAAGGCCTGTGGTAAAAAAAAAAATGGGGGAAGAAAAGTGAGTGGCTCTATTCATTAGCAGCTGGCTGCTTCCACCCATGAGACTAGCACGCACACCTCGGGGAAGCGATGCTAGGGAGCGATGCACCTTGCTGGAGAAGGCAGTCTCCTCTCCAGAGCATTGGGAGCCTCCTGAGGTAGCTGTTTTTAGCAGCACTGAAAATTAGGTGTTGCAGGTAATGAGCCAGCAAGACACTGTTGTAGGACAGGGAAAGCCCAGCATTCAGAGTCCAGAGGCTGTTAAGTGCTAACTGTAATTGCTCTGATTAACTGCTTCCACAAGAAAAACCTCTGTCGTTAACACGGCCGTACCTCTCTCTCCGTGGCACCTTGCTCCTCCCTGGTTAGCAGAGCTGGCACCTCCATAGGGGTTTGGGCCCCTGCAGCCCGTCGTTTCAGAGGAGTTTTGGGGAGATCACAGGAGCTAAGTGTCCAAGGCCCACTAGAAATCCAAGTCAGCAATGTTAAGCTTTGCTTTATAGGTCTCTTGTGGGTGACCAGAGCCAGGCTTGATCTCCCACCATTTGATGCTGGAGTCTTCTGAACCTCAAGGTTCTTTGCAGGACTGAAGGCACTGCTTGGCGTACTGAGAAGACTACACCCGAGCATCCTAAAGCTCCCTTTACAATCATAGAGTTATGTTCAATGTTTGTAAGAGACAAGAGCAAGAAGGAGCAGAACGCATCCTCCCACTATACATACTGCTGGCGATGGACTGCGTGAGCCCGGTCCGTAGGCTACAAGCCCCAGAAGCATCCTCCAGAGCACAGCTCTCGCTCTTCTACCTGTACAGATGTGTGCTGATGGGTCACTGCTCCAGGTGGCTTCTGGTGAAGGGCAATGCTTGAGGAGTTTGTCCAGGACACAGACTGTCTCTGACTGCACCAGCTGGGGAGTCATCTCTGCCTGACCCAGTCCCCAGGCATGGGGCTTCATCCTCTCCCATGCAACCAGTCTCAGATCCACACCAGGGAAGACAACAGGCCTGTGGAGTCTACCAAATCCTCGGCTAGCGGAAGGATGTAGCCCTGGCTAAGTTTGCAACACACCTCTGGAAATCCACCATAAATCCGTCCCTTGATGCTCAAGACAATGGCTATTTTCATGACCGACCGCTGCCTCTAGCTGCAACTGCTCTGAGAAGAGAATCGGCGCAAATAACCTATTTTTAACTGAAGATGTGGAAGGTAAGTGGTAGTGGGGTCTACAGGACCTTCAGGACTTGCTCCTTCTCAAGCTTCAGGGCTCATTTCTCTCGGCAGCCCTGGGGAGGAAGGCTTCCGCGGCGAGGCAGAACCCTGGTTAGGAGAGCAAGCACGCGGTGGGGGCTGCGGGAACACCAGGCACGTTACCGGGGAGGAGGCTGGTATTGGGAGGGAAGGAGGCAGGAGGCAAAATTCAGCTTTCATTAAAGGCAAATTAAACTAAGAAGCTTTTCAAGATCAATAATAAAATGCGAGGGGACAAGAAGTCAGCCAAGGCCTGTTCTGGAGCCCAAGGAAGGCAGTGTAAAACCTCCCACTGACTGCAGCAGGCTTTCAGAGCCGGTCCTCACAAATTGCATCTGGAGACGTAAATGTTACCAACAAATCCATTGTAAGAAAACACAGGCGTGTCGCAGCGATGTTTATTGGCACAGATAATCCATACCCCTTTCAGAAAAAAATTCTAATCCTCTCTCCTCTTTTTCTTATTAGCAGTGTGCAGACTGCCATTTTATAATCCCAAAGCCATAATGGTGCTAGCGGGGCCCCGCACGCGTGGTGCCTGCTGCGGCTCAGCGCCGGAGCCCTGTGCAGCCAGCGATAAGTGGATTCCCCCTCATCTCCTCTCAGATGCGTTAAAAGAAGGGGGAAGGAAAAAAAAAAAAAAAAGGAAAAAAAAAGAAAAAAGGAGGTGAAGGGGAAAGGAAAAACACAGTGCAACAACCGAATGAAAAACATTTCATTCTTCTCAGCAGCTGGAAGCAAGGCAGATAAGTGAGCGCTGGCTCTCCTCCAGGGCCGGATTTTCCCCAAACGAGGAGCGTGTGGGATTGGAAGCAGTTTTCCAGCCTAACCTTACGCCACAGCAAAAACTGTGAGGTGGAACGATCTATTTTGAAGGTGATTAATGGCAGCGCGCTCCTGGGGGGAATTCAGCTGTGTCGCGGGCTGTCAGGGGCAATGGAGGGAACGGTATTTACCTTCCAACAAATCTGAGATGATTTACCTACCTTTTCTCCATTGTTGTTCATAAACGGGTGTCTGGACAGTGACAAGCACCCTGGCCAAACGCAGGGGAGAAAAGCTCACAAAACTTTTCATTTCTTGCAGGCTGGGGGGCAGGTGGGGAGGAGTGGGGAGAGCGGTGCCTCTCCAGCCCGGCAGCTGGGGTTTGCTTAAAAGCAGCTGGGGGGGATCAGCAGAGGATTCCTGGCCCCCAAAAAGTTACGATTTGTGGCAAGAGGAGAAGAGGCCGGTGCCGAAGCTGGAACCTTCTGAAGCTCAGCACTGGGAGGTACTGGTCTCACCGGGGCTGGCTGAGACTGCAGAAGGCACGTGAGGCTGGGAGGGCAGCGAGGCCGCGGAAATGGAGCCAACCCTTTCTCTCATCACACCCTTTGAAGTTCAAAACAGTTGAAGTTCTCGCTGAGGGATGTCTCAGCCCTACCTTGTTGAGGAGATAGTAAACAAAGAAAAAAATCCTGTTTCTAGACTGAACGATATGATGTCTTAGGCAAAAGAGAGCCCCCCAAATCTGCACTTCCCTTTCATCTTTCCAGCCACTTCCCTTCTTTGCCTCCTCTCCAAACACCTAACGTAACCCTCCCAAAGGAATGCTCCCACCAGAGTCACACCACGGGTCAGTGTGACCCACACGCATCGCCCCTTCTGCCCGGGTTCATCTCTGAGACGGGCATCTGCCTGTCTGAGCACTTCAGTGCCAAGCGCAGGGTCTTCTGCCCCAGAGAAGGTTTCCTGCCCCACACGCACGGCGCGTAACTCCCACGGAGCCCGAGAAGCCTGCCTGAGCTCAGACACTGGATGCAGCCCAGCAGAAGCACGGATGGCAACGTCCAAGGCTCATGCAAACCTCATGGCAAAACAACCTATTAAACTCCAGCCAAAAGGAATTGCACAAAAATATCCCTGTACTACCACGACGAAGACCCCGACGCTGGGGTTTAGCTTTGCTTTGCTCTGGGTGCTGAGGTCAAGTCCTGGGGCCAAATGCAAGGGAGGGAACCTGAAACACGCCACAGAAGGAGGGAAGCTATGAAAAAGCAAGAAACCAGTAAGCACAAAGCTTGCAAAGCCCTGCCGCAAGCTCGATTTCTCTCCCACCTCATGCCTTGTTTTTCCAAGGGTTCCCCTCCACCCTGCCATGAGGTGCTCCTGCAGCAGCCTTGTTGTCCGCTGGGATTATTTCTGGCCCTTTCGCAGTGGTTTGCAGTGTATTTCTCGTATGACACTGTTGAGATTGCAGTTAGAAACAACCTGGCCCTGCAACGGCCACTGGCATCCCCGGGGAGGGGGGGGTGTGTGCAAACAGCTTTTTCAGTCTCCCGCAGCTCCACGTTCCTCTGTGGCACGTGGAGACACGCAGGCACAGATGCCTTCCCCTTGCTCAGCCTGCTGAAGGTCAGGCAGCGGCGTGGAGTAGCCCAGAGGCTGGAGGTAAAATCAAAGAATGATTGCTGCTCGTGGGAAAGGTGAAAGGCAGGGTCATTTTGCCAATATGTGCGGGAAGGGGCAGGGGATTGATTTCAAGAGGGAAAAAGATGGAGGGAGACAAGGAAGATCTTTTTATTCCTTTCACTAAGCTCTGTGGCTCTTTGACAAAGCCAGGCTCCAAAAAATGCCGAGGATATCAACCCACAGCAGCTGGTTTTCTCTCTCAGACCTTTAATGTGTATTACGTGCTGCCCAGTCACGCAAGAAAACTTCAGACCTTCCCCTTCGCTTACTGCTCTTTCTGGGCAAAGGCAACAGAGAAACCCTGCTATTAGTGACAGCCTTCAGAGAGCCTCTGGATGGAGAGGATGAAGCGATGCGCTGCCTGCCCCAAGAGCTCCCTGCAGCCTGGATGCTCTGCCACGAGCCAACGTAGAGACTGATCCCTACTGGAACTCTATTTAACTATATTTAAGGCAGGAAGGGTCTCCAGGGCTGGCCGGCCACATGGCACCCAGGGGAAGAGACCGCAGGAACAACGCCGTGGGGCTAACTACGGGAGAACATTTGTTGGAAGGAAAGCAGTTGCTTGGGCTTATCTTTACTGGGGTGTTTCTGTAAATGTCTACGCAAGCAAATGTTCTTGGCAAACACGAGGATATCCATGCACAGAGATAGCCTCCTGAGTCTGCAGCCTCATAAAGTTGTAGTTAACTTTAAGCATATGCTTAAGCCCCGGCCGGCTTCAGCAGAAGTGCAGCACATGTTTCAAATTAACCATGTGGTTAAGCACCAAGCTGAAGGAAAATCCATCCTGATCCCCTGCGTTGGGGAATAAGAGCCCCGAGGTCCGTCTGAGACCCTTGGCTTGGCCCTGAAAGCCCTGGATAGAGCGGGAGGAGGCTTCGGGCTGGTGTGCAGGACAGCTGTGGTAGCCATCACTGAAGACCTCTTCCCAAAGCAGTAAGCAGTTTCTCGGGGCCACGCAGGGCGACGGTGGGTGTTGTGGATACCTTGGGCCAGGCAGGGCCCACAGGCAGGGATTTTTTTAACTCGCTGGCTTTGGTCTGAAAATGTAGATTTGACACAGAAACTCTTGATTTCCATGTGAAGGTTTCCCAAAACCTGGATGACAAAGATGAAGGAGAGGCAGACCGAGGAACGCTGGAGGGATAATGTGAAAGCCAGACTCCAACCCATGCGTGAAGCACTGCCTGAAGCATGCGAAGATGCAGTCACTTCTCTCAGCCTTATCTACTGGGGCTCTTCTGCCTTGTCCACACGGTTAAATTTGGGGGCGGCAGGGAGAAGGATGAAGAAAGGTCCTGACACTAGAGATGGGATCTAAGGCACTGAGGTGGCCTCTTGCACGTACAAGCCCTGGTTCCAAGTTAAACACATCAACTGGAGACTCCCCACGACTCCTCTAGGCAGGGGGTTTCCCCGAGCTGCTTCTCCACCTCGTTTTATGTGAAAGCTTTTGCAAGACCTGATAATCCAACGCAGAGGAAATGCCAAAGCCGTGAGATACTTTGCACCCCCCCAAATCCCGTTCCTCGCCCAGTCCCCCCCATGGAAACCGAAACAGATGCTCGGGAGGAGCTGGGCTGTGCCATGGGCTGCTCTCATGCCCAGACCACTGCTGCATCACGGTTAGGCTCCGGGCAGCTCTGTGCCCCGGAGCATTCCACCCCAGGATCTTGCACAAAGTCTCACTTCTCTGATTCAAAAATGAATTCTGTAGCACACAGGATGAAACGAAACCCCGGGGTCCAGCCTGGGCCCCGGGCAGCGCAGCCCGGCTTGCCGTGCCCCTGGCCTTGCCCCCGCCGTCGTCTCCCCATCTCCTGTTCGCACATTTTCCTCTCCTCCAATGCAAAGGAAGAGGTGCAGCTCGGGAAGGAAAGCTGCTACCCGGGGGATGGAGGGGTGTCACTCATTTATAATTCCAGGGGAGGTGACTTTTCCGAGGGAGGAGGAAGTGCAGAGGAGAATGAGAAATGGAGAGCGGGAGCTCCATCCCTCCGCTCGTTGGCATGGCGACGCTGCGGCGAGGCGGGTACCCAGCCCAGGAGCGAGCGCACCTT
>NW_010530672.1:0-5612 GCF_000687285.1 Phaethon lepturus | reverse complement strand
AATGCAGAAGCAGCCGCAGGGAGGGAGGCTGTCGTAAGCCATTACCATTGACTTTGCCAACATGATAATATTGTCCTTCATCAGCAAGAGGATTAGGAGCACGACGGACCGCGCGGTGCTGTGGATTAATGCCTTCGCTTTTCAAGGTCAAGCACCGGAGTTTAGCGGGCTGGGGCTGAGAGTTCATCGGGCTCCTTACCCGGGCGCAAAGAGGCGGAGAACCCGCTCTGGCAGCAAGCAGGGGACAGCGTTTGCATAGATCTCGGATCCCTCCATCTGTGGAGGTCACAAAAGTCCCGTGCTCCCCCTCTCGCAGCTCCTCCCGGCCTTCGGGGCGGGTGGGAGCACTGGGTGGCACTGGGGGGACAAACACAAGGGGCTGGGAAATGGGAAGCATGTTTCTGAAGAGGAAAGGGAAATAGCGGGACAAACAAAATTTTCTCTTATGGTTTCAGTTAGCTCGCCGAAACTGAGGAAAACTCTTTAAGGGATTATTTGTGGTTATATTTTCCCGTTTGTCTAAAAAAATAGCTTGCTTTTCAAAACACAAACATGTGAAGCGGCAGGAAGCTTCCGCTTTCTAATTGTTTGTTTAACAGCAAAACTATTGCTGCAGTGAAAACATTTGCTCCAGCTACTTCTGTTCGGTTGAAAAAGACAAAGTGCTTTCAAAAGGGAGAGGAAAACTAGGAAGGGTAAAAACCAGGCATGCGAGCAAGTAGATGTAGCTTTCCTGCTGGAGCTACAAAATAGCTCTGGGCACTAAATTACTGCTGCAGGAACTCCCCATTGCTCACAGCCACATCCCATAATCCTGCTCCGTCCTGTCTTCTGGAAAACTTACTCGTACACAGAGAGAAAGTCTGATTCATTGGAGTAGGGACTTAAACAGTGGGCACTGGCATCCAAGAGAAAAGCATGGACGGGCTATTAATAAGAGTTTTGTGACGTTTATGAAGTTAACATAGGCTCCGACAACTGCGCACAGACTGTTCACACAGGGGTTTTCACGTCAGGTTGATAGCGGGCACGGTTCTCCTAAAGCGTTAAAGGAAAATAATTTAACCTGATATATTAACCAGTAATTCTATTCTACCATCACTGCACTGAAGGATAAATGGACCCTTGTTCCCATTCCTGGAGGACAGAATTTAGACAGACACAAATAAACACGTCTCTCCCTTACCCTCCATGATGTTATTATGGGACAGAAGTAAAGACGAAGGAAAGGACAAACGAACGCTTAAAAATGGAACCTGTCAACACTGTACCTGTTGCTAACGAAGCCGTGTCTCCCATCCTCTGCCATTCCCCTTGAAGAGCTCACCAAAATGGGGGGCTGGAGCTGTGAGGAGGCTAACCTTAAAATACGATTACATCTAGAAACTTTGACCTCTGTTTAAGGTTGTCCAAAGGATTTTTTGTAGAATATAAGGCTGCATTTTTCCCCAGATCTGCCACAAATCTCACCCTAAACCTTTTCCAGTCTTTTTTTTTTCCTTCCTTCCTCCTTCCACCATAAAGACTGTTGTATTTTGTTAGACCGATACCAGGACTTTTTCCTGACTGAGGGGGGAAAGAAAGAACATAAGCTAGATTTATCGGCTGTCGGGTGGGATTTATATTCAAATTGCTCTTTCTACCTGTGGTACCCACACAATTCCCATTGCAGGCATGCCTGGACACTGCACAGTCTTTCTGGCACGTGCATTTCTGGCACAACACCCGTGTGTGATGGGTGAGTGCCACCTGAAGCACACCGCGTGGTTTTCTTCCAAAGCACCCCACAGACTTCTGGAGCCAAAGGGCCATTTTCACACGCAGCTGTGAGACCTACATTTCAATTAAAGTGACCTTGACTAATTAAGGGCTCTTTCTTCTTTCTCCCCCTGCCCACAGGCATGCAAACACCCTCAGAGGAACTCGAGTGGAGTTAAGGGATCGACAGCACCTTGAGCATGTCCAAAATGACCTCGGAGCCGGCCAACTCTGTGGCTACCTCCTGCCTACGTCTGCCTGCATCCCTCCACCTCCCTCATCCAAGCAGTTCTCCATGCAAACTGTAGTAAAGAGGAACGGCACGCACCATTCACATCCCAGCCTTCTCCACGGGGAAGGGGCAGATGGAGATTTAGCACCTTCCTCAGACTGAGCTGTGTCTTCTGCCTCCTCTGCAGATGCCCGAACACCTAGGCTTTCTGAAGGAAGCTGCTGGGGAAGAGGGGGATCGTAGCTCAGTCTTCTGGCTCAAGCTGGGCTACCAGACAGCAAAAAAGTCAGGATACTTAGAGGAGGGAGAAGGAAAAGTCTCTGCATTGGGAAAGTGTGGCTAGCTGCTAGCTTAGCTGTTGGGAGCGCTCACAAGAGAAGGTTCAGGTTCTGTTTCTAAACTGGATAACAAGTATTTTACAAAACAGCCATGGCATAAACCAAAGCAACAATCCCTAGAGTAGGAATTACACCCAGGAACTCTCCTCTCCCGGCACCAACTCACAAACCATCCTTCACCTCACTACCTACAGGCAGTCGCGCTTCCCTCCAAAAAGGACGAAGAGCAGCTGGGTCTGTCTGCACGCCAAGGCGCTCGCTAGCACGGAAAGCCTTTCCAGACGCCGTACGCTTACAAGAACAAAAGTTCGTCTCTGTACATTTGTGCAAATAAAAAATATTTGCACAGACACGGTTGGATTGCATCCTGAGTTGGAATTGGCAACCGTTTGCGAATACTTTATTTACACTGCTCAGCTGAGTGTAACCATGACTCACGGAGCACTGCAACGCATCTCAGCAACACCAGCAAACACTGAGAATTTACATCTTTTTTGACTCTTGACTTACACTTGGAAAGTGTGTTATTTTTACAGAATGACTTATATATGGCTGATGTATCTAACAGCAGTAGTAATAATGATGATGATGATGATGATGTCTTCATTTCATATAACTCTATCCATCCAAATATTCCCATGCACTTAACAGATCTTTTTCTAGATAGGAATCACTTCCACTACTATACAGATAACTATCAGAGATATGAAAGGTAAGTGTACAGATAAAGAAAAGGCACAATTTTCAGGCAGAAACATAGTATTTTTCAATAATGACACCTTGTTAGGCCATTTTTCCTGGGGCAGGGTGGGGGGGGGACAACTGAAACCGCTTTTTGTAGATCTGCACTTTCCCTCTCCTCCGGGGGGACAAGCCACTTACTTACTCTCCGTTTTACAGAAATGGGTATGACTACACTGTGTTCCTTATTAATGTCCATCAGAAGCTCTTCTGAACATAATTTTGAATATCATATTGCCCGGGGAGCATTGCCTTTTTGATCTCCAAGGTCTTTGAGAATACTTGTCATTCCAGTGAGATGTTAGGCCTTTGTGGAAACGGGTGATCCTTCCTTAGCTCTGTTTGTCGAGAAACTTTTAAAAAAAAAAAAAAAAAATCAAGCCCTTTCATAAATGAAGCTTTCTCTAAACGCTGATTACTCCGACAACCTTTCAAAGGGTTGACTGCAGGAGATCCCAGCTTTCTGGTGGCCACCTCCCCACCTTCTGACTCCAGGAGCAGCTGCAATGATCTGCTGAAACAGGACTGGATTTTGAAGTGTCGTGCAAAGTTTGATGCTAAAGTAGGGACATGCTACTGTAGTAGTACCAATCAGTCACATTCTCTTCAAGGGGAGAAACCAGCCCCAGACCCAATGAGGACATGTGAAAGAAAGACTGGGTGAATCTGGTTCACATTTTATGTGTTACCATTGCTTGAAGACTCCAAAAGATGCTTCTCATCTTAGGGTGGCCTGTACCACACCGCGGATGGAAATCGCCCAGGAGTTTCCCTGTCCTTGCTGCTAGCGCAAGCAAAACGTGCAAACTCACACCGAGTCCCCGAGCACCGCAGCAGGACTTCTAGTGGCCACATCCAGGAGACAGCTCCCAGAAGAAAGAAATCACGATACAACAGAACCCCCGTGATGTCTTTATTTAACAGCGTTGAACCATGGCATCAGATCAAACATGTGGGATCCAGGGGCTCCGCACATGACTGAGGGAGATGAGGGTTTGGAGAAGAAAAGATCTGCATTGCTTCTGCTAGAAGACATCTGTCCACCCCTCAGCGGAGGCTGCAGTGGTACATCTAGTTCCAGGCAACCAGCCTTGCCCGTTCCTGACATCTCCCATGTACCTGTGCTACCTGGAGGGTTAGAAAGTGCTGCTCTGCTGCCCAGCCAGAGAAGTGCAGCAGTAGCGGGACTGCGAGAGCAACAGCAGCCTCAAAAAAATAGTGGACCCGTTCCTCTTTGTGGAAATTTGGTGAATGACTAAGAATAATAGCAGCTATCAGCTAGTAAGCACAAGCAGGTGAACTAATGACTTGTCCTAGCAAAATTCCAGCACTCTTTTATTTATGGACCAAATGCAGCACTGGCATTTGCTCCCACTCAAGGGTCAGATCTGTTTTCTCGTGTCCAGCATTCAAATCACCACCACAAGCTGTGTTTTCAAGTAAACTGAAAAGTGACCTCAGTTACTGCTGCGTGGCAGGAACATATTTCTGGTCGCTGCAGCTGCCTGGTGCGGTTCCTTGCCTAACTTATTCATTAGAGATTAAGTGCTACTTATAACACTGCTTGGGACCAGCCCGGCTTCACCGTCACATCGTTAGAAAGGCATGAATAGCCCACCGGGGGTTTGCCCCCCGTTTTGGCACGGCAGAGTGCTGATGTTCAGATTTCTGCTGCCTCCTCCACCGTAAGGGAGCAACTTCGTTAGTGCTTTCTTGCAGGAGCAGCGATTAAGACAGGAGGAGAGAAGCACTTGCAGAATATATACTTTACATGGATGCACGTTCCCTTGCCGAGTGTCTTCCAAGCTGTATCGAGGGGAGGAGGTATTAGCCTTGCTCCCTGGGGGTCTGCCAGCTGCCAGCCCCCTCGGCGGGGCGGGAAGCGGAGCCCTGCGGCCGCAGTATCTCTACCGGAGAGGTGCTGCGGGCCGTGCAGCGCTTGTGGACTGTCCCTCTCAATCTCAGCCCTGTCAGGCCGCGAGCAAATATCCCCCGTCCAGATTGCAAATGCTACATCCAGCTGCTGCTGCCAAACTCCAGCAGGTCATTTAGGAATGATGCCTGCCATATCCCGTCAATGCTGCCTGAGCCTGCCTGCTCTTTTTACTTTGTTGGTTTTGGTTTTTTTTTTTTCACAGAGTGTGTGAAAATATGTGTTATATGGCAAGGTATAATATACATGGGAAGATACCGGAGCATAATGCAAAGAAGTGTTCCCGTATTGATTTGAATTCTCCGAGTCACACAGTGGTTCCTACAAATTCATGTGACCAAGAGAATCTGTATTTCAAAACACATATTAGAAAAAATATAATTGAAGTGGAGAGACCAAGATAAATTTGTGTTATCAGGTGCAGTTACCAAAGCAGTAAATCATTGTCACAGCATAAGCTCTTATCCATATTTCCATATTAACACCAAACCTGTGCTCCGTGCTGGCGCTGCTGCACATGAAAGGTACCAGCACGTCCTAATGCTGCCTGTTGTAGCTGGCGTCTGGCCCCAGGTGCCGAGCGGAGACGGCGCTGTGCGCCGCGTCCCGC
>NW_010530671.1:496-769 GCF_000687285.1 Phaethon lepturus | reverse complement strand
GGGCTGCAACAGCTCTGCGTTGCCCGCTGATGCCCGCGCAGCCATAGCGACCAACGAGTGTCCGTTCAACACCACGCGCATCTACGTGAGTCTGCAGGGCCACCGCACCCCCTCCTGCTCTTCCTCTTTTTGTCTCTGCTTCCTCACGTCTTTCTTGTCCTTCTTTCTCTTGCCTCCCTCTCTCTTTTGCCCCCTGCTCTGCCCCCCTTTGTCCCGCTCTCCCCCCTCTCCCTTTCCTTCTCTTTCTTCCCCACCGCCGGCACGGCTGCGCTT
>NW_010530671.1:0-257 GCF_000687285.1 Phaethon lepturus | reverse complement strand
CTCCGCCCCAGCGCCCCGCCGGGGGCTCCCTGCCTCTGCCCCACCGATGCTGCCTTTTTGCTGCCTTTTGAAGATGTCTGCTGGGCCCTCGTTCCATACAAGCAGGCTGTGCAGCAATGGGAGGGGGATGTGGGGGAAGGAAACGTCAAGTTTGAACGTATTCTACTAGCCAGCCTTGGTGACAGGCCGGCACCCCTTCATCTTGGGTAGTTGCAGAAGGACCATCCTCTTCCTCCCTTTGACAGCCAAGCCTGTTG
>NW_010530670.1:10691-11042 GCF_000687285.1 Phaethon lepturus | reverse complement strand
CGCAGGCTGAGCGCGTCCCTCGGCTAACGCGAGAGCTCCGATTTTTTTTTTGCTTTGATTAGAAACAGCAACACGTTGCCTTGCATAATTAATCAATTTATATCAATAGAAAGAATAAATTGGTGCCTTTCTGGCAAGCTTTCCCCTGGCAGGAGGCGAGCCCCAAGCTTTAACCACGTACCCCCCATCGCTTCCCGTGGGTGTGGGGTACAGGGAGGCACATGGGATGGGGCACCGCCACCACCGCTCCTTCCCCCGGGGCCAGGGACCCCCAAAGCGGGCAGGAGGAGGAGGGGGATGGCCGCAGCCGTCGGGGCTGGGCCCGGGGGGGGGCCCCCGGGGAGGCCGCGC
>NW_010530670.1:3933-10514 GCF_000687285.1 Phaethon lepturus | reverse complement strand
CGCCCCGCCTTGCCCCCGCCCCCAGCATCCACGCAGGCAGCTGCTGCCTCCAACCATGCCTGAAAGTCAAGAGGGAAAGAATTTTCCACTTTTTTTCCTTCTGTTATGAGTACAAACTTCCATCTGACGGCAGGGGCTGATTGCTGGAGAGACACCCCGCAGCAACCGCAGCATGATGCTGGCAGATGCCAGCGGGAAAGAAAGTGCGAGGGATGCAGGGCAGCGGGGGAGAGGCCGGGAAACTGGGAAATGCTTCTGGTGGGGATGGGAAAGGGGCTTGTGCAACAGCCAGCCTTTAATTAAGGGTCTTTAAAGCGTTTTCCCAGCTGGTTAACATTGCCTTGCCATATTGGAGTGGTTTAGAAGCAATGCTGCTCGGGAATGACTCCTTTCCTGTTGGCTCTGTGCATGGATGACGGGTCCCCACCCCGCTGCCCCAGTCCCCCACGCCTTCCGACAAATGGGGCAGAGGAAAATGGGGTCATGCCTGGGTGGAGAGGACGGGGAGCCCTCACGGAGGGCTGAGGCAGGGAAGCAGCCCATTTCTCTGACCCGGTTGCAGCACCCAAGTATCTTTAATGCAGCTCCTGCAGCACCCGGAGCGGTTTGTGGGGGAAGCGTGCCGGTGGCCGCGCCGGGGGCATCGCCGGCCGCTGGGAGGGGACAGCGTGGTCTTGCACCCAGCGTACAAACGGTGTGTTGGGAGTGCCAGATCCAGCTCTGGGGTGGATATCGGTGCCAGGACTCTGCCCTGGGGCTGTGGCCGGGTTGCGGGGAGGTCTGGGGACGGGTACAAGAGGTCAAGGCTACACCTGAAGTGCAGGAGCTCCTGTCTGGCAAGGTGGGCACCGTGCAGGTATGTGAGTACTGTCTCAACCAAAGCGGCCAAGCCCCGCTGCTCTGTGCCGTACCTGCGGCTGCACGGATGCTTTTTGTATCGCCTCTAGAAGAGAAAAAAAACAAACCACAAAACACACGGATGGTATGGGTGCGTGCCACGATCCGCCATCCCCACTTCGCCGGGAGATTTATTAGCGTAACGAAAGGGAGGAAAACGCCCCATGAATCACCGTCGCGCCAGGACATGGCGGAGCACTGCAAATAACGCGGGGAGCTGGTATTAGGGGGGTGGTCTGCCGCGGCGGGCGGCTGCAGCCGTGCCCCCAGTCCTGCCTTCTCTTGCGTTAGGCTTAAGCTTCTGGCAGCGGGGGCCAGGGGTGCGGGCAGGTCGGGCTCCGTCGCCCTTCCTCGCCGAGGCCAGGCACTGTGTTTGCAGATGGAGGCGATTCCCTCCGCTCCCGCTCCCCCGTGGGCCAGGCTTTCCCAGCATTTCCAGGCTCAGCAGAAATCGGTGGGTGCCAAAGGCCGCTGCGGAGCATGCTGCGTGCAGAGCTGTCTGTGTTTAAAAGCTAGTTTTGTGCGTTTCTCTGTAACCCTAAACCTTTCTCTAGAAATAAGCGCAAACCAAGAGTCGTATCTCCTGTCTGGGGTTTTTTCCCTCCTCCTGCCACGGTTTCAGCCACCAGCTGCACTTGCAGAGGAGGAGGAGGAGGAGGTGATGCAAACCCAGCTGTGAGCGGGCTGAGGGCGTTTTGCTCAGAGAGGGAAAAATCCCCCTTTTCCAGGAAAACATCCCCTGGCTGCTGGAGCGGGCAGCATCGCTGCAGTTCGCTCTCCTGGCCCCTTCATCAAGGTTGGGGATGAGCGATGGCGCGGCTGAGCACCATCATCCTCCTCTTCCTCCACACACCCCGGCCTCGCTGCAGTGCTCCCAGCTGTCAGCTCCAATGACACGGTTAGTGCTGGGGCTCCCTCCGCTTCCACAGCGCTATTTTATCTTTGGAAAAAATCACTATGAAAGCGGAAAGGCAACTTTTATAGCGCAATGAGTAGAGACGGCTGGAAGGGAAGTGCTGGGAGAAAGGGTTCCTGCCTGGGGCCAGGGCCACGGCACAGCCAGGGCTCCCAAGCACGGATCCACAGCTGCCGCTCAGGGACGCAGAAGTGGGGAAAAAGACATAAAATCAACGTTTTCTGGGCTTGGCTGAGGAGTGCCGATGCGCCGTGCTCAGGCAGGGGAAGGACGGGCTTACCCCAAGGCTGGCACCGCAGAGAGTCCTATTGCCTTTAGGACGGGTATTGGGGTTATTTAGACCTGCCTGAGCTAAAGGCCAGTCGTGTACCTGCTCGCAGAGGCTGTGACCCTGGTGCAGGCTGCCCAGGGGCCGGTGCCCGTCGGTGAGCGGGATGGTGCACGACCAGGCAGCACAATGTAGGCACAGGCTGAAGCGCTGCCCACAGCAAGCGCCGGTAACCGGCAGAAAACGCTCCAAGTCCGGAGAGGCTTTGCAATAATTTCCACATTCCGTAATTTTCCTCGAGGGGGGAAGAGAGGCAAGCCTGAAATAATTACCCACACAAGCAGTCATTGAGATGTTCTTTACTGCGAGCACTGATCACTTACTGTATTTAACAAGACAATTTTGGCTCTCGGCGCATAAAAGCAAGCAATGATTAAAGCTCTTGCTTTCAGGATCCATGAGCCAAAGCACAAAAGTCTATCGCTAGATCCAAGTCTGAGCTTGGCACCCAGCTCCTACCCAGCGAGTGGGCCAAGGTGAAGCGGCTCTGCTCAGTATCCGTGGGGTTCAGGGTGCTGGGGAGCGCAGCGGGTGCTGGTCCCCCCCACCCTGCATGAGGGTGTCTCCAGCAGCGGGGACTTGTGCCTTCAGCTGTGGCAGCGGGTTAGGGTATTTTGCAGGAGGTGGAAGACGTTGCAGCTCCTTCGGGCTGCGAAAGGTTCCTTGGTGGTGGAAAAGGGCTGAGGCGGTGGTGAGCTTGAGGGCAGCTCGGGAAATGGGGCCAGTGGGTGTCTGCTGCCATCTCCCTCTGTGTCTGTGGAGCAAGAAGGATATTTGGGGGGAGCCTAGGAAGGCAAAAGGACCCCAGTGTGCACAGGCAGCGGCGCAAAGTGGGGAGCTTGGCCAGAGTCAAGAGTCCTCCAGTGGCTTATGCTGCCTGGAGTCAGGGATCCCACTTTGGTCTCCAGGGCGTCTCAGACTGTGCTCATCCCCTTTGGGGCAGTGACCAACTACACTGGAAGGAGCCGTCCCCTGGTGAGAGGCTGTCAGGGTATCACGCTCACCCCAGGGTAAAAATTAGCAGAGCTGATGAAAGTACCCTTTTGTGCTCTGCTGTGTACCACCCCGCTCAGAAACGCTGTCCCGAGATGAACTGGGATCGGCACGGCCAGAGCTCGCAGCATCGCTGGAGACGTCACCGCAACAGCCCCGTCGCCGCTGTCGTGCATCAGAGTGGGGGGGATGCTGCGAGGTGCAGGGCCCCTGCATTAGCAGAGGATGTGGGGACGCTGCAGGTGCCACCGAAGGTGCTGCAGGTGCCACCGAAGGTGCTGCGGCTGCTGTGTGTGCAGCACCAGGCAGGCAGGCAGCACAAGAGGACCCGTGCACAGAATCCACTCCTGAGCCGCAGGTTTGCACAACTCCACTGCTCCTCTCTAACCTGCTCCGGTCCCTGATCGGGGACCTTCTCTGAGACTGGCTTCACGGCTGAGACACGAGACATGAGTTTGATGCAAGATCATCTCTTTCAGGAAGCGATAGTTTTGCAGCAAAGCCAAGAGAAGCTGCCTGTGAGTGCCCGTTGGGGCAGTCCCATATGTACTGTCTGGTACTGAGGGTCTTTCCTAACCAGGCTAATACCTTTCCTAATACCAGGCTGTATTTAAGATGCAAAATGCAGCAGAGTATCTGCTGCAGCACATCCCCTTCTGAGGGTCTTTATTTTACCCTGGGGCTCTTAAGGCTGCCTATGAGGCAGGATGCTGAGGTCAGTGGTACAATGTCTTGGTGTGAGTGCCCCATGGAGTCTGAGTGTTGGTGTCACGTCACGGCTCTGCACTGGGCTGCTGGCCGTCCCTGGGCTGCTGGCAGTCCCTGAGCTGCTGGGACCGCTGGCGCTAGCAGGGTGAGCTCTGCGCAGCGTGGACGGGCAGCTCCAGCAATGCTGGGCGCAGTAGGAGCTGGGCATGAACTCAAGCCTAAGAGACTGGCTTCTTGCTGGCATAAATCAACCTCATTTGGTTCGGCGCAGCTGCATGATTAAGACCAGGTCAAGATCTGGTTCAGATCTTCCTACTTTGCTTGTTAAGCTTCTGTCCTTGAGGATGGTGTCGGTTCACCTTTGAGCTAAGATAAATGAGTCCCAGTGCAGCAATGCTAAATCTATCCAGCCTAGTGCTTGGCTTCCCAGGTCTCTCTTCTTGCTGCAGGACAGGGAGGGCTTCCAGGGAAATACTTGGGACAGCTGAGACAGTTCTGCATGGACAGCATTATGCAGAGTCCCCTGTTGCCTTTCCCCTGGAAAAAGTGCAAGAATTCAGACATTGAATAAATTCCACAATCGTTAACTATGCTAATCAAGCAACTGCTTATAACAACAGGGCTGTTACGCACTGCCTTCCTCTTCTCCCAAAGCGTGGTCAAATCAAACCCAAAAAAGATCCTTGCAGAGAGCTTTTATTTCTAGTAGTGGCCTCCTGGCTCTCCTGGAGCACGTGGTGCTGAGGCTGCTGTGGGGATCCAGGGCTGCGTGTCCCTCGGGTGCTGCCGCCCCAGCCTGGACGCAATCGAGCGGTTGTTTTCTGTCCGTCACTGTCCTTCTGGCATCAATTGGGAGCGTCCCGTGGTGGGCACAGGGCTGCATCCTGTGTCCCTCTAGACGTTCCCACAGCACTGGCCATCCTGGCTGGGAGCCCTGTGCCAGCCCAGGGCACAGCTGCCACCGGGACCCGCCTGGGAGCTGTACTGGCTCTCTTGGCTTCATTTTGGATGAAAAAGAGCATTTCAGGAGCGGCTCCGTCAGCCCTGTGCTGCTGGTGCCATCCTGCCAGCCCTGGCAGGGATGTGCGTGAGGCTCCGGCAGATGGGCAGCCTTCGGCCACGTCCTCTGCTCGCTCGGATGAGTTGTGCTTGTTGGAATTATTTACTGCCTGATCAATAAATACTATAGGCAGAGGGCTGTATTTCATGAATGCAACGCTATATGCGAGCCCGCCACTGTATTTCAAGAGCGTAAATAACACCGGGGCATCAGCAGAAATTAAAACCAAACAGATATAACTTAGAACAATTTACACCCAGAATTTCCCAGCACAGCGGGGAAGGAAGGAGGGAAGGAAAGAACAGCGTAGCTTCAGACGATGCTCCTGGGCTGTGCCCCTCACTTCATCGAGCCTTTCTCCTGCCCGTCCCCGGGTGCCAGGTTGGTTGCCCAGCCTGGCCTGGGGGCAGCCAGTGCTCCGGCTTTGCTCCTGCCTCTGGCCAAGGTGATATCGGCTGTTTCCCACCACCACGGGCAAGCCACCTGCTTTCCCCACATCCCCCCCACATGGGGACACAGTCGCGGGCCGGCTGCTGCCATGTGCAATTCAAGAGCCGCCTTTGGCGCATCCCGCCTGCCGCCGGCCGGTCCCGGCGGTGGCACAGCGGCGTTGATTTGGCTAGTGAGCATCTAATCCAGCAGCATGTGCTGCAGTCGCTAGCTGTTTGTTTTCCTTCAAAATGCAATATAGATCTAATTATATGAAAACAAACTGTAATAAATAGAGGGGTTATTTAGTGCAGCCCCCTAAGCGCAGGCAGCAAGCGCTCGATTCCCTTTCCCTCTGGTAGCGTTTAAGCGTTTCCCCCGCATCGGTGACGCAGACGTTCTTCATAAATCAGCAGAGGTAGGAGCACATTTGCTCCCCCGTCTTTGAAGAGGCGTCAGATCTCCGAACAGAGGCTTCTTGCTGGGTGATCCTCCGGGGCTGGTTCTCATTTCCTTGTAGGAGGTGGGTCTGGAGCCCATTTTGTGCATTTGGGAAGGCTTGGGGGGGGGAAGGGGGAGGAAAACGAACGACTTTTTGCTAACAACTTTTTCTTTTCTTGAAAAAAAAAAAAAAAAAAGCCTTGACACCACGAGCACTGCGCACCATTAACATCCCACTGACACAATTATTTGCCAGGAAGACGCACATATTGATTTGGCAGCAACCGCACACGCCATGGCAGGGCTGAGGCTGTGCGGGTGCTGAAGGGCTCCGTAAGAGTAACCTGGGCTCACCGCTAGTTTGGGCCCGATCCTGCCTAGGTGCTCAGCAGGTCTGACGCTGGCTGGGTTAAGCCCACAGTACTTTAGCTACTGCTGTGGCTTTTGCTGCTTGGGTGTCACCCGTGGCTTTGCCGTATGCCCAGACCCTACGAGGAGGGCGACGGCACCGAGGGCTCTGCCGGAGGCGGTGGGGAGCAGCTGCTGGCGGTGAGCGATGCGAGATGGCCGCGCTCCCCATCGACTGCTGCCAGTTCCTGCTGGCAGTTACATCTCCTAAGCTCTGCTCAGCATCCTCGGAGACCTTTGCGAAATGTCAGCCCCTGTTACGGATATTTGCTAGGAATTGCATGCGTGGCCCCTTGGAAAAGGGGATGGTGAAGGATGGAGGCAGCATGGGATGCGTGGGGGACCCTGCATGAGCAGTTGCTGCTCTCTGCTGTGGGGTCCCGGTGGGGCTGGCGCGGCCT
>NW_010530670.1:0-3923 GCF_000687285.1 Phaethon lepturus | reverse complement strand
TGGCATCGGGGCTGCCAGGGGCCCTGCACTGTGTCTCTGCTGTGGCAAGGGGCTTCTTGCTGTGGCCGCTGCTGTCAGCCCTCGAGAAGAGCCTCTGCGTGCACCAGCCTTTGGCCGCAGTAACTTCCAGGCGGATGGGGGTGAATGGCAGCACTGGGGAAGGACAGGACCTGTGGCTGAAGAGTTGCATCTTCCCTTGTGTGTCTTCAAGGAAGAAAAGCTACTGAGGCGAGGCTTCGAGAGACCCTCCGGCTCCTGGGGGCAAGCTGCAAGGGAGGTCAATGAGGAGGGATGTCTCCTGCTCAGCTCTGCCCAATTTCGACTGTCTTGGAGCAAGAGTTTTAATGCATGACAGCTGCGTGGTGGCACAAGGCATCCATCTCTGTACCCAACCACTCTCGTACCCCTCCTAAATCTCTCCTGTGCGTGCATTAACTGGGAAGAGCCATCAGAGAGATGTGTCCCTGCGCCAGCTCAGGGTGACCCACCCGCGTTAGGGTCAGGTTGTCTGAAGAGGAGCTTAAGAGGCTTTTCCAGTTAGCCCATCACCTCTGTGGCAGCCTCGGGATGTGCCAGGCCTCTGAGGAGCTGGGCGCTGAGGATGGACATCTTTTGGACATGCCCTGGGAGACACCTTCACTTGGGAAGGGCTCGGGCACTGCCCCAGGAGAGCGGCTGCCCTGGGGAGAGCATTGCCGGCCGCAGCCAGGACCGCCACGGTCGTACAGGCAGCCACAGGAGGAAGAAACTCCCTGGAAGAATTTTAAGGAATTTATCTGGCAGTTTTTTAAAGGTAATTGTAACACGAAAGTTGAGCTGGAAGATTTCTGCCTCGCTGGGCTGTTTCTACCGAGGAGCTGGCAGCAGGCGAGCTGCTGAGTGAGGAGTCGGTGTTGCCATATGGAGCTCTGCTCTGGCTGCTTGCTAAAGAAAAAAAATCATACAGGGCCAGGACTTGGCAGCCCTTCTCCACAGAGACCACTTGTGTGAATAGATGTTACTCATCGGTGTTACTCAGTGCTACAGGATCTGGCCCGCATTCATGAAGAAGAACTGCATTTTGGCCTGGGTTCAGCAAAGCACTCACATATGTGCTCAGCGCGAAGCACACGAGCGGTCCCGGTGACTCCCTGGGAGAAATTCTGTGCTTAAACACACTCTTTGCCGGATCTGCACTTCCATCTGACTTGACTTTTGTGCCTTGAATCTCCCTTGGCTTTCCCGGTGGAGGCAGCCTCCGCGCCGGCGAAGCCTGCGCTCCTTCCGCGTCTCCATTGGCTTTGGTTGGGACAGGAGCCTTACAAAAGGGGAGCAGGGGATTTGCTGAAGGAGGATGCGATGGGGAGGCTGAGGCAGGCTGGCAGGGCTACATCTTATTTCTACTGCTAAGAGCAGGGGAGAGGGAGGGAGAAATTCACTGAAATTGGAAGGCTGGGCATTTAAGAATGATAAAAAAAAAACAGAACAACCAAAACCATCTTTGTGTGTGTTACGCGTAAACAGTCTGTGGGAGTTTGTAGCCACAAGGTCCTCCAGAACCTGAGCGCAGAAGATGAGACGAAGAAAGCGTGAGGCGTGGGTAATGAAGTCATCCCCGTTGCTATTAGATGGGAGATGCTTTGGAAGGGAATTAGGCTTGAAGGCTGGAAGTCACAAACCCACTGCTCGCATCCCAGCCCGGTTCTCCACAGCCTCCCTGCTGCCTCTTTGAAACCACGGATTTATCCATGAGACACAAGATCCCGAGTTAGACGGGCTTTCATCTGCGCGGTGATGGCTGCTCCTCCGTTTCTACACTCGTCTTTAATCTAACTCAACCGGCTGCAGCGGAGTTACATCAGGGACACATTTGGCCTCCAGTATTTACACATGCAAGTGCCAATCTCCCCTTTCTTTTCATAAACGGGTGGTTAAGTACATTAGCGAGCCACGTGAAGCGGGACAGCGATCATACGGGCCAGCTCCAGAAAAGGAAATACTAATGTATAGCAAGACAAGAACAAATTCAAAAGAATAGAAGAAACTCTTGTTAGATACGAAACGCGTTGCCAAGCCAGTGAATCTGGATGTAGTTAGAGAGGTGTACGGTACACAGAAGAAGCCTGTAATATTTTATTCCAGGGATATATATTTCCGGGACAAGTTGTTAGATTGACCTCTAGCGTTCATTTTCTTAAGGGAAAACTTCTTGATAAAGTCCTGTTTGATCAGGTCTCGTACCTTTGCACTCTGAACAGGCTTGTGGGGGAGGTTTTGTTTTTCTAATGGATAAAACCTTAAAACGTCGGTGTCGGTCTGCAGGAATTTTCTAACGAGCTGGCTGACAGGCAGAGAGGCGTACCGTGGAAATGTTGACACACAATTACCTAGGAAGGGGCTGGATGCGGTCCTGGCTCTGAGGCAACGGGAGGCTTGCCACCGCCGCGCCGGGGCCGAGCGCTCGGCCAGGAGATCAAAGGTTTATTTTTGCTGGAAAGTCTAGCTTGGACAGGTCGTTTGGATTTCACTGGTGCTCCGTTCACTGAATTCTGTAGTGGGGGGAAAAAAACGTGTTTAAGATGCCAGTTTTCTCTTACAGCCATCACCATGTGTCTTTGAGAACTGTGTCCCAAGTTTTCCTCTTTATGAACTGCTCACGCAGGGATCGAGTTTTAGGCTTGGTTGGAAACTGAAGCAGCTGAAGATTGGAAGGGTTTTCCTCCACTTTTGACGCTGGAAGACGCTCATCCCCTGTGTCCTAATTGGTATTGTTCAGTATTGTGTGTCTCAAACTGAAATCCAGAGATAATTTATTTGCATTTGGTTTCATTGATTTGAATAGCTGAAAATGTTTGAATGGCAGCCAACCGATGCTAAATATCTTCTTTTTTTTTCTCCCAGAGCATTCTTCCCCAGTGTCAGGGAGCTGTCACTAAAACTATTTTTAATTGTTATATTTTTTAATTCGTGATGTTTTATTGGAAAATATTCATCATTTGATTGCTCATGGAGGGAGGAGGAAATTCTCGTCTTGGGGAAAGTGATGAAAATCCAAGTAATTTCACTGACCTCACTTAAATTATTTTGGAATTATGTGCAGGAGAAGTTATCCTCTATAGCCTGAACGCTCTCACGCTGCTCGTAGGCTCCAAAAAGAAGCACCTTCTACCTCAGTAGTTTCAGGCAAGCTAAACAGCAGGCTGAGGGCTTTAAAATCTTGGGCAACCAAAGCCTAATCTTTAAAAAAGCAAGGTAGAGCATCACCGTGCAGACAAAGAGAAGTGAAGGAAAAAGACTTGTGTCAGCGTTTTCAAGCAGTGAATTCCTATGCAGACATCTTGTTCTGACTTTTTGCTATAAAAAGGACACAGAAGGCATAGTTCTGGGATACGCTTATTTGCAAACTATTTGCTGACATACACCAACTACTTAGTGACTATCCAGAAGGTCTTAGGTCTCAACTGCGGTGTTTATTCTTTGCTAAAGTTCTGCGACGGCCACCTGACGTGAGCCCATTTCAGCGTACGGGCTGGTGCCGACGGCTTGCTTTTCCTCTCCGGGTTGTGCCAGCTTGCCTGCGACGCGTGACGCTTCTGCTCCACCCTCGCATGAACGTTGCAGAAGGGATTAATTAGTGTTGAAATAGTTACGAACTGAGCTCGCGGATGAACGGGCATCCAGGCCCTGCCTCGGAGAGCGAGGAGGCTGCCCGCCCCGAGCACGGACCGCTGCAGAAACGCCGCGCTTGCCGCGTTCGGGCCCCGCAGGTGCCATCCGCTCCCTGCCCGCGGCAAGGCTGGGTCTGGTTTTACGCAGTTTCATGTGAATTCATCAGAGAGAAGAGGGAGACTTTGCTGTCTTGAGAGCAGCTGTTGTTTCCAAACGCCATCCTTCCTGGGCAGCTGGAAAGGGTAGCGCTCACACGTCCCCCGTTAGCACCTGAA
>NW_010530669.1:329-614 GCF_000687285.1 Phaethon lepturus | reverse complement strand
CTGCGTTTGGGGGGACGGCAGGGGTGCTTGCGCCATTGCCCGTGGAGCAGGTTAGAGACATCCTGACGATCGCTACTGTCGTACGACATTTTCCCTTCCTCACGCAGCGCAGAGCCCTCCCTGCCAGGTCTTGGGTCTTGGAGCAGAGAGATCATCCATCTTCCTAAGACTCAGCCGGATGTTTTTAACAGGAGAAATGTCTCTGATCAAACCCAGTTCCAGAATACAACGTGCCGTATTGGACTTACTAGGAAACGTTTTGGTTTGGATTCATTAAATATCGTA
>NW_010530669.1:0-232 GCF_000687285.1 Phaethon lepturus | reverse complement strand
TGATCTTCAGAAGTGAAAGGCCAGCGTATTAAAATAAATATCTTGAGGGGTTACCAGATTGCTGGATACCACCCTTGTCTTGTAGATGAAGGGAGGGTAAACACAGTTTGTTTGTGGATGTATAAGAAAGAAAAAAAGAAAGCACCCATAAGAGATGAGGACAATTTTAACAAGTCCAAGACGATGCTTATCGGCTCCTGAGGAGCGCGGGCAGGCAGCCGGCGCACGCGGC
>NW_010530668.1:0-7218 GCF_000687285.1 Phaethon lepturus | reverse complement strand
ACCTCAGAGCACCCCCAAGCCCCCCGAGACCTCCCCACTCACCTGCCTGGTCACCCTTAGTGAGAGGGAGGTGGCTCAGGAGGTGGCACAGCCCTGGGGGGACACAGGGGGACATCAGCACCCCAAGACCCCACCTCGAGGAGGGTCTTTTGGGGGGGTCAAACCCGATTATCTGTGATCAAAACCCCCTTTGGGGGCTCAAACCTTAATTTTGGGGACTCATTCTTCCCCCAGCAGGGCTCAACCCTCTTTCTTTTGGGGTTAAATACCCCCTTTTTGGGCTCCATGCCCCCATCGGGCCTCAAAACCTTATTTTGGGGGCTCAAACCCCTCCTTTTGGGGGCTCAAACCCCTCCTTTTGGGGCTCATTCTTCCCCCATCAGGGCTTACTCCCCCTTTTTGGGGCTAAATACCCCCTTTTTGGGCTCTACATCCCAATCAGGGCTCGAAACCTTCTTTGGGGGTTCAAACTCCCCCTTTTTTGAGTCAAAACTCTCCTTTTGGCGTTCATCTGACCCGTATGAGAGCTCAGAACCCCCTTTTTGGGCCTCATCCCCCCCCCAAAGCTCAAACTCTTCTTTTGGGGGCTCAAAGCCCCCCGTGGGGTGTCAAAACCCCCTTTTTGGGTGTCAACCCCCTTTTTTGGGGCTCAACCCTTCCCCATCCGGGCTCAAATCCTTCTTTTTGGAGCTCAGCACCCACCCCCCCAGGCTCAAACCCATCATTTAGGGGCTCACCCCCCCATTTCAGAGCTTGACACCCCCCTCCCAGCTCCAGCAGCCCCATTTTGGGGCTATTTCAGGCCATTTTGGGCTGCTTTGCACTGCAGCTCTTACAGCCCCGACCTACTTCCGTCCCTGCCTCAGTTTCCCTTTTCCCATTTCCCTCTGTTTCACCCCAAAACACCCCCCCCGGCGGGAAGGGGGCATGACTCGCCCCAGAGACAGGCAGCGAGGGGGGGGCACCCCATGACAGGAGACAGAACAGGGGACGCGGTGGCCCCACGGCATCGGTGGCAGAGGGGAAGTGGCACTGGACAGCCCCGAAACCACCAAACGGCCCCACAAACCGCTTCCCCCCAGCCCTCCCTCGTCCCCACCCTGGTGTGGGCTGAGGCCCGAGGCTGCTCATGGCACGTAACAGCGGTGATGGGGCCCCCACGCCTGGACACCTGGGTCCCTTCTTGGGGGTGTTGACCCCATAGTCTCATCCCTGCCTGGACATCTGGGTCCCTTCCTGGAGACATCAACCCCGTGGTCTCATCCCTTCTTGGACATCCGGGTCCCTTCCTGGATAATCTTGGGTCCCTTCCCAGACATCTGGGTCCCTTCTTGGAGATGTTGACCCCATAGTCTCATCCCTTCCTGGACATCCGGGTCCCTTCCTGGAGCCATCAACCCCGTGGTCTCATCCCTGCCCGGTCGCCTGGGTCCGTTCCCAGAGAAAGTGATTGCACAACCTTGACCTCATTGCCCGCCCGGGCGCCTGGGTCCCTTCCTGGAAAAACCAACCCCGTGGCCTCGTCCCCAACTCGGACACCTGGGTCCCTTCCCGCAGAATCTGACCCTGTGGCTCATCCTCATCCTCATTTATTGTTCCTCCTGGGCAGGAAGAGGCATAAATTAATGACGGGGGGAAGGGTAGGGAGGGATGTGGTGGCCTCTGAGGGGGGATACAGGTGGTGGGACACAAGGTGGTGGATGGGATGGGGTGGGAGTCCGTAGTCAGCAATACTCCGAGTAATCTTCCTCCACGTAGTTTGCGGGGAACCATCCAACCTGGGAGGAGGAGGAGGAGATGTTGGGGGAGAAGGTGTGAGGAGCTTGGGGGGGACCCTGGGGTGGGGAAGGGGCCATACCCGCCCGTAGATCTCTCCTTTCCACCAGCCTGGGTGGCCCTTCTTGCTGAGGACACGGATGATGTCACCCTCCCGCAGTGTCAGCTCCGTCCGGTCCCGGGCGCAGAAGTCATACCGGGCTTTGGCCGAACCAAAGCTGCGCACGGCTCCTGGGGAGGGGGAGGACATAGACACAGACGAGTCCCCCAGGTCATCCGCCACGGCCGTCCAAGTCCCCTCCACCTGGTCCTCGTGGCCATTTGTGGCCCCTTAACTGTCCCACGGTCCTTCCCTCAAGCCATCCCTTGGCCACCTCTGTTGAGGTGTCCCCAGAACCCAGCCGTCCCCCTTGGCCCAGTCCCAAATCGTCCCTCTTGGCCGTTCGTCCCTCCTTGACTCATCCCATCGCTGATCCCTCAACCCATCTCTTGGCCATCACCAACGACTTGACCCCATGACTCAACCCCCAACTCGTCTCTGTCCCTTCAGCTTCGCGCCCTCGGCCATTTGTCCCCCTCCACCCGTCCCAGGGCTGCTCCTCTCCCTTGGCCTCAGCTGTTCCCTTGCCTCATCCCTTGTCCCATCTCTGTGACTCAACGGTCCCCCTCAGCCTGTCTTCTTGACCATGACTGGAAGAGGACCCCACCATGCCCACCCCACCACCACCACCCTGATGGGGGACCCCACCACCTCCATCCCACCACCACCTTCATCCCACCCTCACCCACAATGAGACACCCCACCACCTCCACCCCACCCCATCCCCCAGGTCCTACTGGGTGGCCGGGGACCAGCCCGGCTCTCGGGCTCCTTGAAGGGCACCATAAGTGCCGTGTCAAGGGCTTTGAAGCAATCCTTGAGCGAGCTGCGCTGGTAGAACTCCACCAGCTCCTGTGGATGACACAGTCAAGCCCCAAGGTCACCGTCAACCCTCACCCCTGATGTGGGGAGGACCCAGAGATCTGGGTTGGGGGGCGGGCAGAGAAGTGGGCTCCGATGCTCACCACCAGCCCCTTGAACACCTTCTTCTCAGTGAGGCGGTAGAGCCCCTCCACCGTCATCACCTTGATGTGCTTCACCTCCCCACGGTACCTGGGCGGGGGGACGTGGTGGGCTGAGCCGAGGACCCACACCCCTCCACCCTCCTTGTCCCCCCCGCGAAGGTGCCCCTGGTCCCTACTTGATGCTGATGGCGAATTCGCCGGCGTCCTTCACCCGTTGTCGCACCAGGAAGGCGCCGTCAGAGCGGGGCATCAGGAGCTGCTCAGCTTCTCCCCGCTCCATGGGACCGGCGTACCTGGGGGTTGTGGGATGGGGGTCCTGAGCCCCCAAACTGGCATCTCCCGCCCCTCCCCGGGTCAATTCAAGGGCATTTAGGGAGGGAAGGGGAGCTGTGGGCTGTGGGGCAACCCAGGTGAAGGATGTCGGGGGAAGACACACCAGGAGGGTTGGGGGGCCCCTGGGGAAGGATTTGGGGGGGCCCTGGAGCTATGGGGTGATCACTGGAGGGATGAGGGGTTCAGAAGAAGATTTTAGGGGCCCTGATGCCAAAATGGTGACCCTGAGGAAGGGTTTGGTGGGGGGCAGGAAGGATGGAGAGCTCAGGGGAGGATTTGGGGTGATGCCAGGAAGGATGGGGGACGCTGAGAAAGGATTTGTGGGGCCCTGGGGAGGATTTGGGGGGGGGCATGGAGGCTACAGGGTGACTGGAGGAGGATTTGGGGTGCCCCAGGGGCTATGGGGAACCCCAACACTGACCAGGGGTAGACGGAGAGATCCGGCAGTGGCACCTGGGGGAGAGAAGCGGAGTTGGGGATCAAGGTGGGGGGGCAGAAGGTGACTCCTCTGGGACCCCCCCTATATCCCACAGACACCCCCCCAAATCTCAGGACACCCTGAACATCTTGGGGCCATCAGGGTGGGTGCAGGGGCTCCTGGGGACAGGTTGGGGTCCCCGTACTCACACAGATGAAGGGTCTCACGGCGGCGCAAGGGAACCAGCCCAGGTCACCATTGGTCATGTTCCTGCCCTGGGGATGAAGGACCATGGGGCCGGGGGGGCAGGGGGGTCCCCCTGCTCCCCAGGAGGCTGGAGGGACCACAGGGGTTCAGCCTGGCCATGGGGGTCCAGCTCCATTGTGGGGGTCTGGCCCATCTCCGTTGCAGGGGGTCAGCATGGCCGTGGAGGTCCAGCTCCATGGTGGAAGTTTGTCCCCATTGTGGGGGTTCGGCATGGCCATGGGGGTCCAGCCCCACGGTGGGGATCCAACATGGCTCTGGGCCTCTGGCCCAGCCCCATCATGGGGGCCCAACCCAACCATGGCTCCCCAACTCATCATGGTCTAGCCCATCATGGCCGTTGTGGTCTGAGCTCACCATGGGGGTCCAGCATGGACCTTGGGGTCTGTCCCAGCCCATCATGAGGGTCTATTCCAGCGTGGCCATGGTGGTCTGCCCCATACTGGAGATCCCTCCCAGCGTGGCCATGGTGGTCTGCCCCATACTGGAGGTCCCTCCCAGCATGACCACGAGGGTCCCGTCCCCACCTGCCACCAGAGCTGCTCAGCCTCGGCCACGGTGACCTCCACGACGTCCCCGGCGCTGAGGCGCAGGGCAGGCCCCAGCCCCCCCGGCGGCGGTGGGATGCCGCTGTAGGGTTGGCTGGCCTCCATCTTGGGCAACCCTGGAAGGAGGATACACGATGCGGGGGTGAGGCCCGGCATCGGGGCACGGACACTCCTTCTGCCCCCCAAACACGTGGACCCAGGCATCGCTGTCCTCACCCAGGTCTCCCCGCTCCTTCTTGGGGCCCGGCCGCTGCGACTTGTTCTGGGGAGCAACGAGACCCCCGTTAGTCCCAGTTAGTCCCCCCGCGTTCGGGGCATTTCAGCCCATTTTGACCCGTTCTGCCGTTACCTTCCTCGTGCCAGAGCCCGACTCTGTGGGGTGGAAGAGGGAACACTCATTACTGGGGGGTGTTTAACCCCTGCCTTAATTAATGCCCGGTGCTAATTAGGCTCCTATGGGGTTGGGTGGGCATCGTTAGGGTATCCCATAATGCCCGGCTCCACCTGGGCCTTGCTCCACCCAGGCCACCCCTATCCCACAATGCCCTGCTCCATGTTGGCCATCTTGTATCCCACAATGCCCGGCTCCATGCCAGCCATCTTGTATCCCACAATGCCCTACTCCATGTCAGCCATCATGTATCCCACTATGCCCCAGTCCCCCATCCCACAGTGCCCCGCTCCTCAATGCCATGATGCTCCACTCCCCCACTATCCCATGATGCCTCTCACCGGCCCCGCTCCTGCCGCAGGTCCCCAGCCGCCCCAGACACTCCTTGTGTGCAGGGGCCCGGCACCGGCTGCAGCGGTAGCCCTGGTAGAACGTGCCCCTGGGGGGACAACAGGACACGGGGAGACACAGGGACACCATCAGCACATGGGGACATCTCGGCCCACCCACATCCACCCACCTTGGCCCACCCAGGACTGACCCAATCCTAGACCCACCTGAAGCCTTGGGCCAAACCAGTTCTCGACCCACCAGCTTCTTGGCCCATGTTGGCCTTGGCCCCGCTAGGATCAACCCATCTTGGTTTTAACCCATCCAGGGATTGACCCATCTTGGCCTTGGCCCACTCAGGACTCGACCCACCCAGGCCTTGACCCACTCTGGTCTTGACCCACCTTGTTGTCCTCCACCCAATTCTTGACCCACCTTGGCCTTGGGGCCACTCAGGGCTTGACCCATCAGCTCCTTGACCCACCCAGGCCTCAACTCACCCAAGACTTGACTCACATTGGCATGGCCCAGCTGGGCTGGACCCATGCTGGCCTCGGCCTACCCAGGACTTGACTACCCAGTTCTTTACCAGGTCAGACCTTGACCCACCCGAGCTTTGACCCTCCTTGGCCTCAACTCACCCAGGTCTTGCCCCATGAAGGCCTCATCCCATCTCTAATGACCTCTCCAGGGTCTTCCCTTCTTCCAGAGCCCTCCAACCCCATCTTCCAGGTCACCCTGTCCCCCATTGTCCCCCCAGGGTAGTGGGGGACATAATTTTGGGGTCTTACCTCAGCAACATCTGGCAGGCCCTGCAGGATGTAGTGTCCTCGAAGGAGAACATCTGGAAGTCATGCCCATCGGCCAGGGCATGCTCGGGGAAGATGTTGGAGCTGGCAAGAGATAGGGCGACCTGGGTCTGGTGGGGGAAAATCGGCCTCCCCAGGGTTATCCAGCCCCCAGTGGGGCAAGTGCCCCCACCCCAGGGTGCAGGGGCACCTACAGGGCCATCTCGAACTGCTCCAGCCACTTCTTCTTCAGTTCACGGGTCTTGAAGAAGAGCTCGTAGCCCTGCAGCCCAGCCGTGTCGATGAGCAGGAAGGTGTGGGTCCACTGTGGACATGGGTGGGGGTCAGCAGCGCCCAGACGCCTGGGGTCACTGCCTTTTTTTTTTCCTGCGGCCACCAGGCTTTAGTGTGTCCACCAAGGACCTGGACACTTGGGTACACCAAGGACCGGGAGGCCTGTGTCCATCAGACCTGGACGCTTGTGTCCTGCAGGGACCAGGATTCTGGGATCCACCAGACCTGGACAACTGGATTCATTGGGAAGAAGACACCTGGGGCCACTGGGAACTGGACACATGGGTCCACCAGGCTTCAAAAGGTCCATCAAGGACCTGGACACTTGGGCCCACCAGACCTGGATGCTTGGGCCCACCAGGGACCTGGACACCCGAGTACCTTCTTGCTGTCACAGGGGCCGAGGCCACCATCCCGTAGTTGGTGGCTCTGCAGGTCCACGACATCTTTGGCCTCGTAGGAGTCCCCACGGCGCTTGCAGATGATCAGGGCCTTGTCCAGGAGGAAGCCATACCTGGGAACAGGGGTGGCACTGAGTTCCCAAGGCCACCATGTGCCTTTGGGTGTCCCCAACACTGCCCCAGTCCCCTGCTTTGTGACAAGGGTGGCCCCAAGGTGTTCCTATGTTCCCATCCTTATGTCCCTGTGGGTGTCCCCATGGAGATCCATGTTTTCCCATGTCCCCGTGGTGTCCCTGTGGTGTCTCCATGTCCCTGTGGGTGTCCCCATGTTCTTGTGGTGTTCCCATGTCCCCGTAGGTGTCCCCATGGTGTCCCCATGGTGCCCCCTCGCCCCATCCCACCTGTCCACCTTGGAGCGCCGCTCGGTGCTGGAGACCTTCAGCTCCCCGTCGATTTTGGGGCGCCCGAACTGCGCCAGGGACTGTGGCTGTGCCGGAGATCAGCAGGGATGTGGGGAACATGGGGGATGCATGGGGGACATGGGGATATGGGGGACACGGGGGGACTTGGGGATATGGGGGACATGGGACATACGGGGATTTGGGGGAAA
>NW_010530667.1:17104-17364 GCF_000687285.1 Phaethon lepturus | reverse complement strand
GAGGAGCGGGTGTGGGGGGTGTGTGGGAGTGAGAGGAGCCGGTGTGGGGGGTGTAGCTCGTGTGAGCTGCAAGTACACGGGGTGTACTCACCTGTGGAGCCTGTGAGTTCGTGTTTGGAAGGTGTTGTGGTGTACGCAAGGGTCAGGGCTGTGGCGTGTGGAGAGAGGAAGGGGAGTAGGGACTGTTGTGCGAGTGGGGCAGATGCTGCAGGAGCTTTGGCCGGGTCGATGGGTGTGGGTAGGGCTGGCTCGGTGGGGGG
>NW_010530667.1:11735-17047 GCF_000687285.1 Phaethon lepturus | reverse complement strand
GCAGATGACTACTGGAAATGTGGGGGATAGTGCATGTTGGGGGTGGGGAGGTCAGTGGGTAACGTTGTGAGGAGAGCGTCTGTGCAGCATGCAGGCGTGGGTCTGGTTTGGGTACCTGGAGAGGAACTGTTTTGTCAGTTGGGCAGGGAAGATTTGGGGAAAAGTTTCAGTCAGGTGTGAGGAGGGAGCTTGGCACAGATGAAGAGCTCTTTTGCAGAGAGACAACACAGAGAAGGATGCCGGGGAGGAGGAGGTCTGTTTTCTGGACCTTTACCGACGTGAGGACCCTGGATTTGGTTTGTGGGATGCCGGCATAGCCGGAACGGGCCGGTGAATGAGGAATGCTGCATGGCATGTCACAGATGCGGAGCTGTGGGGTGCGAGATGTAAACGGGGAAGGGAGTGGCTGGCACCTTGTGCTGAGTTTTGAGAAGCTGTAGAGAGCCGCAGTACCTGAGCGGGCTGGGCTTGGGACTGCAGGTGTTTCTCTAACCGTCTAAAGAAAGTGTGTGTATTTGGGAGAGAAAGTGCTGTTACTCTGAACGCTAAAAGCGTGACAGGGTGAGGTGAACGCTGCTGCGAAGCAGCCAAAGAGCTGGAGCTGCTGGGACCCTTTGTTTTAGCCAGGGCAATAAAAACTGCAGATGAGGATTTGCTTGTAGGGATTAGGGAAACCCTGTTTTCAAATGAGCTTATGGAAAGCTACAGAGGAGGTTTTTGGGCTAGTGGATGCCGTCTTGTTCTGCCCACAAGGTTACGCAAGGGAAGTTACTCAGGTCAGCATCAACAGTTAAAACGGGGGGTAGTGGCATGAAATTGTGCCAAGGAGAATGCATCAGGAGAGTCACGCTGGCAGCAAGATTGTCTGGGCGCTGGGACAATTTTCCAGTGGGGAAGTGGTGGAAGAGTTGTTGGGAGGGGAATTGAAAACTGCGCTGGCTGCTGTTAGTACAGCGCTGGGTCACTGGGGAGATAAGTATTCATTTACAGGAACGTTCGTAGGCCACAATCATAAGCCAGACTCCTCGTGTGTTAGATGCTGTTCAAAAAGTGTCATAGGAAGTAATTCTCTGTGCTGTTGCTCTTGGAGCGTCTTCTGTTTCTTCGCTTTTTTTGGCTCTGTGTGAAGCAGGTAGACCACTTACCTTGAAATTGTTCTGAATAGACCAGATTGGACTAATATCAGTCTTTCTGCACCTCCCTAGATATCAAAATGAGTTCCATGCTGACCCATGCCATCAGAAACATCCCTGCTTCCTCAGCATGGGCTGCCAGGGTCTGTAAGTATCTTTACATTTATTAAAATCTTGAATTGGTAGGTCCTGAAGTTCTGTTTTAAGTGTTGAGTTTGGAATGGATGCTTGTGTCTGAATCTGTTCCATTGTCATCTTAAAAAAGATGACAATGGAACAGATTCAGACACAAGCATCCATTCCAAACTCCAAACTCATCTTAAAAAAGATGACAATGATTTCTTTTAAATAACTAATTCCACTGTTGCCATATTTGTCCCTTCCTACATCAGATGTGGGAGGAATCTCATGTTAACGTGTAATATGAACTGTGTCATTCAAAGTGTTTTTAACATTTTAGGTTTGACAGACTGTATTTTTTTTGTTTCATGTTTTTTAGTTGCTCGATCGCTCAGCTGCTCTTCGCAGTTACAAGCCGCAGGTAAAGTAAAAACAGGAATCTCAGTGGGTCTGTGCTATTGAAGACCATTTTTGAAGCTGCCTCCCTTTTCCAGAGTCTCATTGGACAGAAATCTCAGAAACGCAGTGCAGACAGCTTTAGTTTTCGAGTGCCCCTCGGAAGTTGCGAACAAGTAAAACTACGGGCAAACCACTGTTTGCAGCAGAGTCCTTTCAACCTCTGCATGCCCCTCGCTCCCAGCAGCTATGCCCAATCCAGAGCTCACGTGTGCTCCATCGTCACCTGATAGATTGCTATTTCTAGAATCTAAACAGAGAGGCTGAGCTCGGGGTTTATAATCTGTCCGAGCATAACCAGATCACTTGCCCAGAGGGGAGGGGATTGTCCCTGACAAGGAGAAGCTTGTGGAATTAGCTCAAGTCCAGTGACACCAGTAAGAGGCTCAGGTCTTGGTGGAGCTGCTGAGCCTGTGCAGTTACATGGGTTTTTAGCTGTGGCCCTTACTGAGCAGTTGGGGTGATCTGGTGTTCTGGGATTTGTTGGGGGGAGTTGCTCAGGTGACTATAATGCTCTGAGCTGCCTGGGTTTTGGAAACTGGCCTAGACAGCAGCTCCCCCTTGTCTCATTGGCTTTGCGCAGAGCACCTTGTATAACCCAAAAACAGTGCTGGAGTTTGATCCTGCAACTTGCTTGAGCACAGTATTTAGCTAGATTTAATCTGCTTTTATGAGTCTTTGTCCTTTTCTGGCTTGTAAAGGAAGCTGCCCTGTGCTGCTGCATATGCTCGTTAAGATTTGCTGGCCTGATTGCATTAGGAAATTCTCATCACTCCAGAAGAGCTCTGACAGCAGCCTGTTGAATGACACTGTATTGTGACATGCTTTGTCTTGAACCTGAGATGCTCTGACATCTTACAGAGAAGTAGCAAATCACCAACAGTAACTATACGCCAGGTTGGACACGGCTTTGAGCAACCTGCTGTGGTGGAAGGTGTCCCTGCCCATGGTAGGGGGGTTGGAACTAGATGATCTTTAAGGTCTCTTCCAACCCAAACCATTCTGTGATTCTATGATACGCACTCTTTTTGCTGCTGCTTTCCTGTGGGAGTGCAAGTTACCTGGCTTCTTGAACTGTGTTTTGATTGACCCTGAATTGTCTCACCTTTACTGCGCAGTAAGAGCACATACATCGGCAGTTGGGTGGAAGGTGGGTTGCTGTTTGCAGTCCTTGCTGCTCCCCAAGTGAGAGACCGTATGAGATCTTCCTCAGGCTTTGAATTTGCTCTGCCTCATTCATATTCTAAGCTGTGCAGCAGTTGTAGAGGTGTCTCTTCCTTCAGCGTTCTTGTCAGTGGTAGCAGGGACTGGGAATTATGTGGCTTTATTCTCAGCTGTGCTGTCACCTCAGTGGAGCTGTAGATGAATCTCTGCTAATGGGGGAAGTACATTTTTCACAGATCACATAATTAACCAAACAGAGACAAGATTACAGTCCAGGTGTCCTACCTACTCTGCTTTTGACTTAGGCTCCAAAACAGAACAATTTTTTTTTAGTTTTCTAGCACTTTTAACAGAATTTTACTTTAAGCTTGCTGGTATTTTTGTTAATAGTCACTCCTCTCTTAGCAGTCCAGCCTAAGAGTAAGAAGACCTTAGCCAAAAGTGGTGTGAAGAATATTGTTGTGGTAGAGGGCGTCCGTATTCCATTTTTGCAGTCTGGCACCTCGTAAGTATAAAATAACAAAAAAATACATGCTGACTTGGTTACTAGAATCTTTCTGTGAACAGAAAGTTGTCTTACTTGTTCCTCTTAATGTAGCTATTCTGATGCCTAAAAGTACTGAAATGGCCAGGAGTTAGACTGCTACAGTTACTCCAGCTTACCTAATGAAAAAACGTGGTTTGAAGAAGATTGCCCGTGTATATGAATTCTGGGAAGAATGAGGATTTATGCTGCTCATCTAGAGGAAGCTGTTGGTGAATCTATAGCAGATAAAGCAAAGAGTTTCACAAACTAGCAGGACAGGTGCAGAGAATCTGCTGTAGACTCCTCTTGCTAGCACCAAATTCACAGCTGATTTAGGACCAGAGCTAACTCAGCATGGGTAGGGCATTTTTTTATTCTGTAACTGCTGCTTTTCAGTGTTTTCAGTACAAGGGTTGTGTGCTGACCTATACACAGATAGTCTTCACAGCCTGGGGTATGAAATGTTTGCTGATAAATGCAGCGGAGCATTTCTGGTATGTCACCAGTTCTTTGTTGCCGATGTGTTCTTACAGCAGTGAAGTGGACATCTGTATTGGTTTCTGACACTCCTAAGATTCTGCCTCTCTTCTTTAACTTCCAGGTATGCGGATCTCATGCCACATGACTTAGCAAGAGCAGCACTGCAGTAAGTAAACTGAATACTAAAGGGCCCAGAAAACTCGTTGAACTGCTGAGTGTTGGTATGGTGGCTTCAACAGATTTGAAAGCCAAGGCTCTAGCTTTGTCTCTGAACGATACGATCCAGGTGCTTCATTTTTCATGGTCTGCCACCACCTTAGTAGGTGGCTTTAGCAGTTGGATTTACAATGGGCTTGTTACAAAGAGGTGGCATACTTGTACTGCTTGACAAATTTTAGTCAACAAAAACTGATATTTGGTTAAAACAAATTTTAGTTTAATCAAAACTACTGACTGTAGTTTTCTAAATACAGACATGGTAGCTACCGGTGAGGTGTGCTTACAATTCATGGGGAAAAACGATCTGGGCAATACAGAGAAAACTACGTGGCAACAAGAATAGCAAGCTAATTCTGTCATCTTGCCTGTCCCTTCTGTTCTGCGGTGATTTGACAAAAGCTGGAGGTCATTAGCAGTGTGTTTGCTTTGCTGAGAAGCAGGGCAAAGTGCTGTTGAAAAGAGAGGCTTTACTGGGGGGGAAAGGAGATTTCAAGGCTCGAGGAAAGGTTGTGAGGTTGAGTACAGTCATGCCAAATCTGAATACCATGTTTAGCCGAAACAGGCTAATTTGGTTGTCAGGCGGTGTGTTAGTGGTGCGTGAGGGCTGTGTCCTGGACGGGGAGGGGGTTTTAGTGTGCTGCAGAAGAGAAGTTCTGGATTGAGGTACCTTTAGTTTCATTTTTATTTTGTGCTTTGTAGTGCATGAAACTACATTTGAACCCCAGTGGCCTTAATCACTGCCTGCAATGGGATTTGCTCTGGTGGCCTGTTGTTTTCTAATGAACTGTCAAAACACAGTGCTGGTGTTCTGTGTGTCTTTAACAAAGTTTTACACGTTCCTACACTGAAGGTAATTGGCTTTGTTATCTCTTAAGGCCTCTTCCTTTAATTTTGATGTCAGAATACTCCAAACTGGGGAAGAGACTAACAACTGTTTCGAGGGGTGAGGTGTGTGTGGGGATGTCGAGTAGTTGCTTCCATGAAATTATGTAATCATTTATAGTGGTATTATCGCCATGATTATTTGCAGCCCATAGTCAATGACACTTTTCATTAAGTACGTGAATGCACACAAGATTTCTTCTGAACTAGGAGCGGAAGGTGTGGCTCCATTGGTGCCTTGTTCTCCAGCCAAGCTGGTAGAAAGAGGATGTTTGAGGACTGTCACAAGGTTATTGCTTACATGGTGCAAATTCTGTTTGTTTTGATCTTCT